>NC_142339.1:14312803-14615000 GCF_054954075.1 Amborella trichopoda
CCTCCAAGCCATCCAATTTACCATCTAATGAGTAGGAATGGTTGTAACCTCCATGTACAAAAGATAAATGGTCTTTTTGTAGTCAGGGATCCAATTTGACATCTGATGAATATGAATGATTGTGACATCCATGTACAAAAAATAAATAGTCTTTATATATATATATATATATATATATATATATATATATATATATATACACACACACATATTTGATATATACATTATTTTTTTTTGGAATATGTACTTTAATAAATTTTCCTAGGTATCTATGGTGTATATATATTTGAAAGGGAAAATATCTCTATGGACCTCATTTACAACTTTCATTTCTCCATTGAGCTAAGGCTTCAAATCATATCTTACTACATATTTTATTCATTTTTTATTAATTCTTTTGACCCAAGCAATCTAGACATTGTTGCTAAAGCCCTCTCTCTCTTGTCATGATTCGCTTTCTCTCTCCTTCGATTAACCTACCAAACCTCTCTCTCTCTATCTCCCCTTCTAAAACTGCCACCACAACCACCATTGAAAACCCGAAAGAGGTTAGAGAGAGAGAGGTTAGAGCTTAAACTGAGTAGTAGAGTATATCGACGAAGGCACTACAAGAGTCGAGTAGCTTGGCAGTGAGAGAGGTGTTGTTCTTCATGCGGAGGTTGGGGTCAGTGGAGTATTTGATAAGGATGCATAAGCACTTTCCACTCTTCTCCACCACCTGCTTCAGCCCCCTGCAGCAGTCCTTGGTGGGCGCCGCCTCCTCCCCTTGCACATACAGCAGGCACGTTGCCAGCCCTGTCAGCTGCTCCGTGCACTCTTTCCTGTCCTCTACCATGTCACCTCCCACTTCCCCTACCCCTCCTAAAACCACCACCTCCTCCCACTTCCCCTCCCCCCTTACCTAAAGGGAAAATCCCAACTGAACCATAACACATGACACAAACCCCCTGAAACCCACCTCAAGAAAATCATCAAAGCTAGATTAGCCGAACTTGGAGCTGCCGATGAGAACGTCGGCTACTGCTGAAGAACTGCACCAGCTTGAGCATGCCAAAAGCGAGCTTTCAAGCTAGACTCGATGATCTGTTGTTATCGATTTTATTTCTTCTGGGGCTTTTGTATATATGAATCTCCATCTTTTTGTAAATTAGCCTTTCTTTGGAATGAAATTTTTTTTATCATTTGAGCTTTGGCTGCCATTTTTTTTTCTCCTTTCATGTTGCAAACCCTGAAAAATTAACAAGCTGCAGTAGCTGGGCAACCATAGGGCAAATGTAGTTTCGTGGGGTGCTTTCACCTTAGGAACATGCATTTTAGCATGTTGATCGTGCTAGAAGATTGTTCTGTTGTCGGCCAAGCTTTAGAGTAAAGGAGCTTATCTTTGTCTGAGGAATGTGCAAGAGTATACACTCCGTCATTGATAAAGCAAGCCTATGATTGCCGGTGAAGAACCATCGGCTTACCGAATGGGACCAAAGAGCATAGGCTGGTGGGACTTACTTCACTTTGGTAAAGTAACCATTCTAGCGGAGAAATCTTCATTGATTTGAGCCGGTTCCCGTCTGAAAGAATCAGGAACTTCTCAATCATTGCTCAAGTTGATCATGGGAATTTGACTCTGGCCGATAGGCTTTTGGAGCTCACTAGAACCATCGAGAAAGGGCTTGGTCAGCCGCAATACCTCGATAATAAATTCCGATGACCCATTGCAGGCCGAGAGTAAGAACAAGAGAGAAGGTGGGTAAGAAGAAGAGAGAGAGTTCTGAACATGACCAGTCTAGAGAGAGAAACACGTCAGGAGAGAGATTGAAACACGTGAGGAGAGAGAGATACGAAAAAGATTCCTTTAATAATTTGTTTGGGTTAAAATTGAGAAAAAAAAAAGATAAAGTTATTTGGGGGGTTAGAAGATAGGTTTTGAAATTTTGGGTTCAGGAAGAAATGAAAGTTGAAAATATGGTCTATGGAGATATTTTTTAATATCTTTGAAAATATTCTTGCTAGGTTCTAGTCCAACACCCGAACTGGGTCGGGTTGTGCATCCAAATTCCTAGACACGAATTGAGACTGGTTCAGGCAAGATCCAGGCTGACACGGAACCGACCTGACCCATTGCCACCCCTACTATAGCTCCTCTCATGCTTTCATGCTCTCTCGTTCACATTTTCTCGGATTAAAGCCTTGGGAGTATCTTTTTAAAACCGAATTTGATAAAATAAGTGTGTAATATACTAGGGAAGAAAAAAAACTAATTATTCTGCTATTACGTTCACATCTATTTTCACAAATTCTTTAAAATCGCCATGTAGTCAAAATTCAGATCTTGGGCATCTAAAATTAAACATTCTTCAAGTCTGGTAATATTTTTAATTTTAGAAATCAGAATCCAAAAATCTAAAATTTATGTAAAAAAATTTTATCTTTAAAACTCCAAAAAAAAATTTTGTATAATCAATTGGCAATATTTTTTATTCAAAATCTAAATTTTTTGGATT
Organism: Amborella trichopoda; assembly: GCF_054954075.1. Taxonomy (NCBI): domain Eukaryota; kingdom Viridiplantae; phylum Streptophyta; class Magnoliopsida; order Amborellales; family Amborellaceae; genus Amborella; species Amborella trichopoda. The sequence goes on from NC_142339.1 coordinate 14,315,299, forward strand.
TTTTGGGAAAGCTGTTGTGTCATCCACCTCCAATATTTCATATATTCAAAACGGGAAACTTTGGATTTTCAATCCGAAAATAGGAAAAACGTAAATTGTGTAAAATTGGGAAACTGTCTTATGCCATGTCACCTCCCACTTCCCCTACCCCTCCTAAAATCACCACCACCTCCTCCCACTTCCCCTCCTCCCTTACCTAAAGAGAAAATCCCAATTGAACCATAACACATAACAGAAACCCCTTGAAACCCACCTCAAGAAAATCATCAAAGCTAGATTGGCCGGACTTGGAGCTGCCGATGAGAATGTCGGCTATTGCTGAAGAATTGCGTCAACTTGAGCATGCCAAAAGCGAGCTTTCAAGCTAGACTCGATGATCTATTATCATCGATTTTATTTATATGGAGGCTTTTTGTATTTATGAATCTCTATCTTTTTGTAAATTGGCCTTTCTTTGGAATGAAATTTTTTTTTATCATTTGAGCTTCGTCTGCCATTTTTTTTTCTCTTTTCATGTTGCAAACCCTGAAAAATTAACAAGCTGCAATAGCTGGGCAACCATAGGGCAAATGTAGTTTGGTGGGGTGCTCTGACCTCAGGAACATGCATTTTAGCATGTTGATCTCTCTAGAAGATTGTTCCGTTGTCAGCCAAGCTTTAGAGTAAAGGAGCCTATCTTTGTCTGAGGAATGTGCAAGAGTATACGCTCCGTCGTTGACAAAGCGCCGTTGAAGAACCATCTACTTGCCTAATGGGACCAAAGAGCATAGGCCGGTGGGACTTACTTTACTTTGGTAAAGTAACCATTCTAGCAGAGAAATTGTCATTGATTTGAGCCAGTTCCCGTCTAAAAGAATCAGGAACTTCTCAATCGTTTCTCATGTCGATCATGAGAGTTCGACTCTGGCAGATAGGCTTTTGGAGCTCACTAGAACTATCAAGAAAGGGCTTGGTTAGCCACAATATTTCGATAATAAATTCCGGTGACCCATTGCAGGCCGAGAGTAAGAAGAAGAGAGAAGCTGGGTATGAAGAAGAGAGAGAATTCTGAACATGACCACTCTAGAGAGAGAAACATGTCAGGAGAGAGATTGAAACACGTGAGGAGAGAGTTAGAAAAAAGATGTCTGTAATAATTTGGTTGGGCTAAAAGTTAGAACAAGAAAAGGTAAAGTTATTTGGGAGGTTAGAAGATAGGTTTTGAAATTTTGGGTTCAAGAAGAAATGAAAGTTGAAAATATGGTCTATAGAGATATTTTTTAATATCTTTTAAAATATTTTGCTAGGTTCTAGGCCAACACCCGAACTGGGTCGGGTTTGCATCCAAAATCCTAGATGCGATTTGAGACTGGTTCAGGCAGGGTCCAAGGTTACACAGACCCGACTTGACCCATTGCCACCCCTAGTATAGCTCCTCTCATGCTTTCATGCTCTCTCGTTCACAAATTCTTTAAAATCAGCAAGTAGTCATAATTCAGATCTTAGGGATCTAAAATTAAACATTCTTCAAGTCTGGTTGTATTTTTAATTTTAGAAATCAGAATCCAAAAATCCAAAATTTATGTAAAAAAATTTTATCTTTAAAATTCCAAAAAAAAAATTTGTATAATCGATTGGATATATTTTGGATTCAAAATCTAAATTTTTGGATTTTCAATATCTGAAAATAGGTAAAACCTAAATATCAGATTTTCGGATAATGAATATCAAAAAAAAATTTAAAAAAAATCCAGGGAATGTTGTGTAAAATTGGGGAAGTTGGTGTGTCATCCACCTCCAATATTTCATATATTCAAAACGTGAAACTTTGGATTTTCAATCCGAAAATAGGAAAAAAGTAAATTGTCTAAAATTGGGAAAGTTGTTGTGTCATCCACCTCCAAGATTTCATATAGTCAAAAACGTAAATTGTGTAAACTTGGGAAAGTTGTTGTGTTATCCACCTCCAATATTTCATATATTAAAAAATAGGAAAAACCGAAATTTCAAATTTTCAGATGTTGGATTTCAATGATTGGAACATAAATAAATTAGGAGTATGCATATTTCCTGATATTGTATATGTGAAATGTGGGCAATTTAGTTATTTTGAAAAAAGTGTGAAAATGGGTATGCAAGCAATAACGGATTAATTACTGTAAATTATATAAGATATGCACATAAATTTTTCTTGCTTTTTAAAGAAAATTTTATCGATAGTGTCACCCTCATATAAAGCATATGGGACCTCAGCTCTCAGACATCCAATTTGAGTAGACGATTGGGATGACTTGAGTTACAATCACAAGTTGGCTTTTGAGCATGAGACCTTGATCCAATGGCTCATAGTTTTTTATTTTTATTATTTTGTATAATTTATTTTGTAGCATAATTTAGGGTCTGCAGACATTGAATATGGGCGAGCGTGATGATAATAGCAAAAAAGCAGTACTAGCAATGAAATAAGAATACCCTTGACAGTTGCAAGGGCTTTTGGTCATTTAGTTTTATTAGAAATGTTTTATTTTTTATTTGTTCTAGGTGCCCTCCAATAAGTTGAGGGGACATCCCTAATTAGACGAAAAATATTATATAATAAATTAGAAATCAAAACTCTATTTTTATATTGTATAGATCATCTGGATGAAATCTATATGTTTTTGTATAAATTTGGGTTCCAACACGCCTTTATTTTTTAAAAGGAAAAACTTTATATCGATATCGATATGTATGAATTTAAAAAAAAAAGGATTTTGAGTCCCAGAAATAGTGCATCTTGTAACACATTATTTAAAACGTTCGTTTTCAAGATTTAGATATATTTATGGATCTACTTGATTTTAACTATTTTTGAAATTTAAAATTTTATGATTACATATGAAAATAGATTTTGAGATAATCCTAAGAATCTTTTACACCATTTAACAAAATTCAAAGAATCTCTTTCAATAAAAATGTCTCCAGAGAAGCCCCTATCAACAATAATTTTCAGTCCATGTAATAGGGAGTTGATTTCAGCTTGATTAGCTGTGGTGGAGCCACAAGAACCGGCCAAAGAGAATAAAACTAACCCTCATGATTATGAAGAAGATCACCAATACCAGCAGGGTCTGGATTACCTAAAGAGCTACAATCAAAATTGAGTTTGAGATAACTTTCCAAAAGTAACTTCTAAGTCCAATGAGGATGGCCGAAAGAGGAGAACGAGAAAACTATGTTTTTCAAATTGACAAAAAATGTCAGTCTGAAGAACACCCCGACCTTCTGGTGTGAAAGACAACCAGTCCCATATAGATTTTATGATACGATCTTTAACACCATCAATACTTAAAGAAGCCCCATCAAAAGATATTTCGTTACGTTGTAACTAAATCTGCCACAGAATAGTAGCTCTAATGAAATCTAATAGCTTATAACCTTAATATCACCTCTAAGGAGGTCACAATTACTCATAAGTTATAACCATTCGATGTGAAATATGATAGTTTGGGTGTAGTACATACTTTGAGAAAATGTTTTTTGATGGATTAATTACAACCACCCAATTTCACATCCAATGATCAAAATTATTGTGACCACCTTATCCTAAAGACAAATGATGTGTGTGTGTATATGTGTGTGTGTAACGCTTCCAATAATAATTTCATGTCACTGTGTTATTATAATATAATTAAACCATACTTCTAGAAAACCATATTAGTGGTATTTTTATGACCCCAAATTTTCACGCACACTATCATCATCCAATAATCAATACCAAAATTAAAAAGATCAATTTACACCCTAGAAAAATGAGTTCCTTCTCTGAATGAATCTCCACTATCCATTTGGTAAGTTTCATGATCTAGACCTACAAATTCAAATTCAAAATCAATTTTTTCTTCTTTAATATTGTTTATCTAGTGATAATAAAGCAATCTAAAAATTTAGAAACGGAAAAAATCATTGCGTATCCTAAATCTAAGCATTTCTCTAAAATGGATGGTGTATATTAATTGAGCTCAAAAAGCACTTTTTAGGTGTGCTTTAGAATTTTTCTTTTCTATAGTCGGTCATTAGAATAAAAAGAGTGTATATTAAAGGAAAAATTTTATATAGAACTGAGGCTCTAAACAATCAAATTTGAGCCTAGCTCCAAAATTTCACTAGAAGAGGTTGTTTTGGTGCCCAAATATTCTCAAATTGATCATCTCGACATCAATATGCATGGACATGAGAAAAAAATGGATGTCAAGGTTTGGAAATAGTGTATTTTGTAATGCATTTTTGGACCGTCACTTTTCAAGATTTTTAAGTTTTCATAGATATGTCGATCTGCACTATTTTTTAAGCTTTAAACTTTATAAATAAATATGAAGATATATTTTAAGGCTATCACAAATAATTTTAGTATTGAAACCACATTTCTCAACTCTATTTGAAGGTAGGCTCTAATTTGATTGTTTAAAGCCTAGGCTCTATAAAAATCGCACCCTTAAAAAATTGGGGTCGAACAAATGGCCCTTAGTTTTTGAGGCTTCTTTTCTTGTATTATAGTAGAGCTTTTGCATGAAGCCACCCCTGCCTATTTTCCATTGATACAAGGAAATCCAAATCAAAATCACTTCTAGTCATAAATGTCAATCATACACATACCATATGAAATGAATGGCTAAACTGGTTTAACAAAAAATTGCCAAAACCTGGTTTTACATTTAAGGGGTCGTTTGGGTAACTGAAAATCTATTCCATGACAATTGATTACGAAGAAATATGACATTTCCACCTTTTGGGTACACTTTATAGTAAGGAAATGGAAATAGATTACCCGAGATTTCCCCAAAAATCATGAAATACATTACGTGCTTTGAAAGGTGAAAATCTTCTACGTCACTTGATGGGTAATCTATCTTTAGAAATCTTTCGTATGCGTCTCTCTGCCCTGAAATCTTTAGAAATCTTTTGCATGCGTCCCTCTGCCTTATCCCAGCTTAATAAAATGTTGCCCAGTAATCTTTAGAAATCTATGGCATGCGTCTCTCTGCCCTATCCCAGCTTAATAAAATGCCAACCTAATAAAATGCTTGCCCTATCCCAGCTTAATAAAATGCCAACCCGCCTACTTGGTTTGTATTGGTGATCCCTCCCTCTCTAAGCATGTCCCCTGTCTCTTGAACCTAGTAACTGGTTTGCATAACTCTCCCCTGTCTCTTGAACCTAATAACTGGTTTGCATAAGATTCAGAGATTTGGACCTTGATCTGACCCATTAGGTCTAAAACTAGGACTCGGGCCCAGACCAAGATTGGATTGAACCACGGGGTTGTCTGACCTGACTCGAATGTCACTTATGACAAGCGATGTGGAGAAGTTATCACATTCTGCAAAGTAATATAACCACACGCTTGGCCTTCTATGAACGAAATTTTGGCAAGCCCTGCTCACCCAATCTTTCGTCCGGTTGTATATGTCCAGAGAGAAAAGCCTTCTATGAATTTCACTCGAATGTACAAGTCCAAAGGAAGGAAATGTAGATATAGCATGAGCTAGTATTTAAAAAATCATTGATCTAATTCAGGATCATGCAATCTAGATCAAATATCGTTCTCGGGGATCTGATTTCAGAAATATATAGAGTCGGGCCAGTCTGTACCAACTATGTCAAAGAGAACCGGACGCCTCAGCCGGTTCCATGTTTCCCATTACAGTTTACAATTAAAATTTGTAATTCTTAGCTTATAAATTAATAAAGTGAATTATATCGGGATCCGCCCCGGTTGAGCCGGTCCAGTCCGAGATAGACTTCTAACAGTTCTTAGCTTTTACATTAAAAAAGTGAATTAAAATTTGCAGTTCTTAGCTTTTACAATTAAAAACGCAAAGCTATAAAAACACTAACGTTGAGTTTGCTCCATCTTTCACTTTTACTTTAAGCACGTGCGACCTTGCTGCCTATGAGGTTGGTTTAAGCCATTTTATACGAACTTTCTCTCCTACATTTCTTTGACGTTGGATAATAGTTGTTGGGAAAGGTTTCTATGCTTCTCCTAAAGCATAGAAGTTCTATCATCCCCCTGCCATCCAACCATCCAATTTTTATCCAGAGAGTCACTCACCGTTTGATCTTAGATCCAACATCTCAAAGTATTTTATTTTTAATTTTCTTCATCCAAATTGTATGAATGTGAAATTTGGTACGAGAATCAAATAGTGGTTTAAACTCAATCAACCATGGATTCCATATCGATGACCCTCATGACTCTAGATACTCTCTAAGCATGATGATTATATATATATATATATTTATTTATTTATTTTAATAGATGAAAAATAACATAAAAATTTACCTTCATCCCCAACTTGGATACCATTAAGCCCCCAAAGATGAAAGCATTTGGGGTTAGGTTAGGTTAACCCTTTCTTGAGCAATGGTCGCAGATGCGGCGAGAATGGCAATGACCTTTGAATTCCCCATTTCCTTTCCTGCTTTTATCTTCAAGCTGCTGTATTCAGTTTGCCTTACTGTTTCAGCAGGATTGCCTTGCCATATTTATAGGAGAAATCTGAATTTTTAATGCCGTGCATAGAATTCATGCTTATCCAAACTTGGTTGGCATCAATAATTTGGTTATCCAAACTTGGTTGGCATCAATAATTTACTTTCCATTTGATCCGTAGATATGTTTCCAAGTATCTTTCTTGGGATTATATTGGTTATGATTTCAAGAATGAGATCATTTCCAGCATGGTTTAAGTTAAAAAATAAGTAAATAAATTTAAATTGTTTCCAATTTAATGTTTAAGGTTTCAAAAAAACTTCATGAATTTAAATGGAAAAATATCTTACTTCTGCCAAACATTTGGTTAAAGATCTTAAATTTAAATTCCGAACGATTTGCCTCATATTCCTCCTGCCAGATATTTGGTTAAAGAAGCAAACTATGTCCAAAAAGACAAGGAAGATGATGATGAATAGACTTTTTATATGTTTTTGCCATCTTCTTTCTAGGTTTATTTGTTTAATTAATTTGTTTGTTATGTCCTTACAATTTTGAGCAAAGTAAGTATTGATTTTATTCTTTAACAATTTATAGTCTTCCTTTTCTTTTTTTGGTTATTGATTGTTACAAGTTACTTTCTTCCTCTTGTTTGTTTGGATTATTAATGTGAAATAAGAGATTTTTGTTTGAATTTCACACTATTTTTATTTAATGTATAAAAAAATAAAATTATGGATTCAAATAGAAGTGAGTTTAGGAATCTTTGAATTACTGAATTTTTGTTCCCTAACAAAAATACAATGAAAATATTTATTTTTTTTGGGCAAGTAATGAACATATTTTCAAATCAATCTAAAAATATCAGATTGAAAGTTCCCCTGCTCTCTCTACCCATCTCCCTCGATAATTTGCAGTTCTTAGCGTTTATAATTAAATTTTACGTTTCCAAGTTTTTAATTTGCATTTCTTAGCTTTTACAATTATTAATAATTTGCAGTTCTTAGGTTTTACAATCAAAATCCTCATTTTATAGCTTTTTACGATTAATAATTTACAGTTCTTAGCTTTTACAATTAAAATTTGCAATTGAAAAAGTAGGGCTTTTACAATTAAAAAAGTGAAACGGTCGTCTACCTAGGCCGTAGTGGCTCCATCTTGCATTCTGTAAGGGTGGATTTAAGACTTTTTATAAAGGCGTTTGCTCCTACATTTCTTCGATGTATCGAACATGCCATTGCGCAGGGTGAATAAAATAATATTAAGCTATTAACTGATTGGGACTAAAAAGACAAAAATAATATTAGCTTAAAGGATAATAAAAAGTAAAAACTAATACTGATACTAGTGTATTGAATATTTAAAAAAAAAAAATAGTGGTAGCTCATTGTCTGTTTCAAAAGAAAAAAATAAGACTAACTCATACCATTTCAGAATCTATTTTCAAATTTCTTTACAAATGATTCCATATTACAAGTATGAACTCATTTATTATTTTTATAATTTTCTCAAAACATGATTGCAATTTTATGTTTTTAAAATCTATATTTTGTCTGTACTAATTAATACACATTAGATTTATTTATTTTTTAATGTCATACCCTATTTTTCTCTCTATTTAATCAAAACATCCAAAACGCTTAGAAACTTTCTTTTTTTTCATTATAAATTTGAGTCAGAGAGATCCATTCTATTGCAATGAGTTGCATTTTAAAATTCATTTGACTGTAAAATGAATATAATGGATAACAATTACTCAAATACGAAACATGTTCTCGTACTTATGTATTTTCAATAAAATAATAAAAAACCATTATTTAATACCATTATTTTATTCAATACCTACAAAAATAGATGTTAAAAAAAATTTAGTTACTTTTGAAATTTTTATTGCCGAATATTGTAGGTCTGGCTGATTCTTCGATCCGGATCGTCGATCCGCCGATCCGACTTGTTATTGGGTTGGACGATCCGTGTCACCGATCCATTTATTTCAAAGCATGGCATGGACCTTAATAGCATGTATTCTATTAGGAATTGTATACTATGAGACCATTTATTTAGTTACAACGATGCAACAACTACTTTTACGTCAGAGGTTTGGTTTGAGATTATATCACGAAGTTTGAAACAATTCTTTTGAAACTTTGAGTCTAGTTAATGACACTCATACAATCACCTTATTTAAAATCTAATGGACAAGAGTGACTGTGATTTCCTTGTTCTAAAAGTAAATGGTCTCTTTGTAAACTTTTTCTATTATATAATTAGGCTCTAGCAAAAAACACTACACAAAAATCCTCAACAAACAATGAAATTCTGTTTTTCTTAACTTGAGAGTGATAATACGGAGTCATACAATTTACTTTTTAAAAAAAAAAAAAAAATTTCAAATTTTGACTTTAAAAACTTTAATTTAATTGTAACAAACTTGAAGGATCTCCTATCATTTTTAGGTCAATATTGGCTCTCTATGGAAATCTTATTAAAATTCGGTTACCAAACTACGTAGAGGTTAACCTGACAATCCCCCTCAAATTTTTTTTATTTGTTTCCCAAAATTTCAATATTGCATGTTCTATATTAAGTTTCCATATCAACAACAGTAAACCTTGATCCTCCTATTTAGACAGAGATTCTTTAGGAGCATCTCACATATAGAGAATTTGCTCGGAGATATTATTTACTAAAAGAGTTCTCTTAGTAAAGCTGAAATTTATTTCCAAACTACCATGAAAATATGAGTGAGAGTCCTCGAAATTTATTTAGGGATTGTATAGAGACTTTTAGTACAAGGACAACGATCCAATGTGAAATCTGATAGCTTAGGTGTGTCAGGTTTGAGAAAATTTCTTTTGAACTTTGACATTGGTCAATGAAATAAATTCTACCACACAATTTCACATCCAATGGGCAAGATTAATTGTGACAACCTTACACCAAAAGTAAATAGTCTCATAACATACTTTTACATTTATTTAAAACCTAGGGACTATAAGAACACTTTACCGAAGCTTATTCTTCCGACATGGGGTCATATTTGATTGACGTGTGGGTTCTAAAAGGATCCCACTTGTCGTATGCTTCTATTCTCCTCCAACATACCTAACATGTTTTTAATTTTTTTAGTTCAGTAAAGAACTGGATTTTTAACTTAACCAAAAAAATTAGCTGGAATGCTTGAAAGGCTTTTATACAGAGGAAAATAAAAACTTATCAAGAAATATGTTATTTCAAAGTCTTGTCGTATGCATGTGATTCTAAACCAAAAGGCAGGCTAGAGGTTTGGTAAGTTTATCTGTCCTATATACTTATAAATTTAAAATATATGTTACTAGGATGTCTATGCATTATATTTTGCTAAAGAATAATTATTTACCTTAAGATAATAGAAAGCAATAATCAAATTAGCAATCCCGAACATTATTTATAGGGTGAACTGCTTCATTTCAAGTTTATGTACCCTAAATCCACCTTAATAATATATGTTTTTATTCTTGCTAGATGTATCCAGCTCTTAACTGTGACTTAGGAGTCGTTTGGATACCTTGAAATATATTGTCTGTGAAATATATTACTGGCGTAATATATTACTACGTAATACATTACATGGAAATGGATTGTAAATGTTTGGATAGTATTTAGATGCAACTTGGGAAATACATTGCTCCTACTTGACGTGGTTTAATATGGAATTGTCTACCTTGCACCTTAAATTTTCTCTTACATTGCTCGACATAACGATTTAATATGGAATTGTCTACAAAGAAACTATTTGTCTTTTGTACATACAATCATTCTTGTCTTTAAAATTTACACAATCATTCTTGTCCTTTAAATTTCAAAATGGGTGGTTGTACCCGTATCATTCAATAAATAAAAAATTTCAAAAAAAAATAAAAATTCCTTTATGACTCACCTCAAGCCATCCAATTGGACATCTAACATTGGAGAATGATTGTGACCTCCATTCACAAAAGATAAAGGGTTTCTTTGTATACATTCTTATTTAATATTGGAATGCATATGTATAAATAGTGTTTGTCATGCCTCAAAGAATAATAACTTAATAGTGTAAATTGATATTGGTCATAAACATTGAGTAAACTATTTTAGTCACAAAAATATTGTGAAATGGTAAAGTACATTAAAAATTAGATTGAGATATTGGAAGAGGTAAATGTGTAAGTAATTTATCACTTCTTTATCGGTATCTAAACCCTAATCCCAAAAAATCCTCTTTGTTCCAAAAGAGTAATCATTATAATAAGTATAATATAATTTATCGGTTTTTTGTCTCAATCTAAAGAGCAATCATTATAATGTAAATAAAATATAATTTATCGTTTTTTTGTCTCAATCTAAACCCTAATCCCAAAAAATCTTTTTTTTTTTTCAAAAGATTTAGTAATCATTATAATTTACCCGCACTGCTAGCATGGAGAGAGAGCACAGAGAATAGAGGCTGGAAGAGGGACAGAGAAGGGGTCTCAAAGAAGAGGGACAGAGAAGAGAAGCTGAGTAAAGAGGATTGACTATGCTCGTTTGTAGAGAGAGCACAGAGAAGGGAGGCTGGAAAAGGGAAAGAGAAGGGAACTATTTTAGTCACAACATTTAAATAAAGTTAATTTGAAGTCTAAATAGTAAATGGTGATGTATTTAAAAAAATAAAAAATATTGTGAAATGGTAAAGTATGTTAAAAATTAGATTGAGATATTGGAAGAGGTCAATGTGTAAGTAGTTTATCACCTATTTATCGGTATCTAAACCCTAATCCCAAAAAATCTTTTTTTTTTCCAAAAGAGTAATCATAAATAAATAAAATATAATTTATTACTTTTTTGTCTCAATCTAAAGAGCAATCATTATAATGTAAATAAAATATAATTTATCGTTTTTTTTCTCAATTTAAACCCTAATCCCAAAAAATCCTTTTTTTTTTTTCAAAAGATTTAGTAATCATTATAATTTACTACCCCAGTGAATATAGGCTAGAAGAGGGACAGAGAAGCGGGTCTCAAAGAAGAGGGACAGAGAAGAGAAGCTGAGTAAAGAGGATTGACTCGCTTGTAGCGAGAGCACAGAGAATGGAGGCTGGAAGAGGGACAGAGAAGGGAGGCTCGAAGAAGACAGAGAAGAGAGGCTCGAATAGGGACAGAGAAGAGACGATGAGTAAAGAGGATTGACTATATCATAAGGGCAAACATAGAATATTTAATTTCATGAACACTGTGCCTGAAGAGAAGAAAAGCTGAGGAAGCAAGGAAGAGGAGAGAGAGTGGATTCAATGCCACAGTGCCTGATGAAGAGAGAGAAAAGGAGAAAGAGGTTGAGGAAGCAAGGAAGAGGAGGAAGGGTGGATTCGATGAACGCAATGTCTAATGAAGAGAGAGAAAGGTTGCGAAAACAAAGAAAAGGAGAGCGAGTGGATTCGAACAAAATGATGGGAGGAGAGAAATTGATACCATGATTTAGAAATTGCCTTGACTATGGAAAATGAGAGCTTGAGATACAGAGGGAAGTGATAGGCCTTGAATATGAAAAATGGGAGCTTGAGATAGAGAGGGAAGTGGTAGACTTACCAGGCTGAGAGGGAAAAGGGGAACTTGAGAGAGAGAAGAGGATCTATGCATGACAGAGGGAAATTTGTTTTTTAAACGCCCAGAGTAGATTATCCGTCAAGCGTGTAAAAGATTTCCTAGCCCTGAGAGAGGGAAGTGGTAGGCTTACCAGGTTGAGAGGGAAAAGGGGAGCTTGAGAGGAAGAAGAGGATGTACGCATAAGAGAGGGAAAATGGTTTATGGTTTATGGTTTTTTAGACGCGCGGAGTAATTATCTGTCATGCGCGTAAAAGATTTCCCAACCCTCCCCGCACGTAATAGATTTGACGATATTTGGGGAAATATTGTGTAATCTCTTTTTATTATTTTCTTATTAATAAATGCACAAAATATTTCCTAGTAATCTATTTCCCTGTAATATAATTTCAGGTAATCAACCAACCCCTTAGTAGTAAAAAATGGGAAAGGTTTCTATGCTCCCGTAAAGCATAGAAGCTCTATCCTCCCCCTACCACCCAGCCGTCCAATTTTGATCAAGAGAGCTACTCACTGTTTGATCTTAGATCCGATGACTCAAAGTATTTTATTTTTATTTTTTTTTATACAAATTGTATGATTATGAAATTTGGTACATGCTATCTTCTCAATGGGACGCACCTATAAAAAATATTTAAAATAAATTTTCGATAAAATAAAATGACCAAAATTCCCCCTGAAATTTTCATGAGTATTTTGGTCATTTTATTTTATTGAAAATAATTTTTTTATATATTTTTTACTACTGTGAGTTTAATAGAGGAATGGATGTCCAAATTTGATGTCAAAATAGTTTATAGAAAAAACATTAAAAATGAAATAGTGTAGAGACGTGATATTATAATTGGGGCAATCATAACCCTCCATTCAGAATGAACGGTTGGATAAGGGGGAGGATAGAACTTCTATGTTGTAGGAGAAGCATAGAAAGCTTGCCCATAAATAATTACATTAATAACTAACAGATTACATTTTTTGCACATAGTAAATCAATTTAAATAAATATGTTATAAGCATATTTTTAGGTCACGTGCCCTACATCTCTAGAGATAGGGTCCTCTTTAATTCTTGTGACATGTGTACACCCCTTAAATGTGACTTAGTAATGTAGTAGAAATGCATACGTAGTTGCTACAAGATGTTATACTCCCGCGAGAATCTACTGTCCATTTTCCCTTGGGTTAAATCGCACCTAGCCCTAACTTTTGGGGATATAACCTTTTCGACCCTAACAAAAAATGATTTCATAATTACATCCTCTATATACTTAAAAAACTAATATTTCAAGACTGAATAGAGAATATATGATTTTTAGATGGTGTGATTTAAGTGTTAGAAAACTCAAGATTGAATACAAACTATTAAAGTTTTACATGGTGTTGTTTAAGAATTAAAAAACGTAAATTTTAAATTTGTTCTTTTGAGAATAATTGTATAGTGATATTAAGTGGTTTTCAAATTTTTAGATTAAAAAAAATAAGAAATTCTTGATATAACTTGTTTTGGTATACGATTTTCCCACAGACTCGGATTTTAAAAACTTTTTGGAAATATAGGTTTTCTAAAACATATTTCTTCTAATCCCTTGGACTCAATTTACCCATTTGATTACTTGTTTTTTGCTCAAACAAAAACTTAAGAAAACACCTCTATTTGTCCACTAAACTCTATGCAACATTTTTATTTTAGTAGAAATGTAGAGGTGTGTTTTTAATTTTTGTTTGGGTAAAAAAGTGTAACAAGAAAGGGTAAATTGGCTTAGACATATAGAGGTATCATTTTAGTTTTTGTTTGTAAAGAAAAGAGTAGTGAAAGAAGGTAAATTGGGTTAGAATATATAATTTTAAAAAAACTTTAAACCACCATAAAGTTTTTAAAGCCCTCCGTCTATGACGAAATGGTATTACCAAATAAGAGCCTATAGATATTTTCCTAAAAACATTTCTAGGTAAAATGACAAATAATCCCCAAAACTAGATATTCTATGCAAGTTACCCGCAACCAAACTTTTTTTTCTTCACTTTTTACCCCAAAATAACCCCAAACCAAAATAAAAAAAGTGCAAACTACCTTCCCTTATACCCACACCTCTCTCTCCTTTTTCCCATGAAAAGGCGGTCCATCGTATTCTTACGGTGGTCCAACAGTGTAATGTCGATCCAGAGACAAACTTGGCAAAAAATAAAAAATTATGGGATTGGTCCTTCAAGATAACAACAGCCTATTTTCGGGTCACTCCGTTATAACAATATAAAAATCCGATCCATACTTAAATTTACCATGTTAGTAATAGTTTAACAGGATTTTGCATATGAAACCTTCTGGAACAATATAATCTCATGCAAGAAAAAGCGAGTGCTTAGTAAGTATCAACTGAAATATAAACGTGTGTCTGGTTCGTGTGATAACTTTTGTACAGATCTGTGTCAAAATGTAATGGTCATCCTTTAGGTTCCTACTCATATGGGTGAGGGAGGGACTTCATAGTGTCATGATATATATATATATATATATATATATATATATATATATATATATATATATATATATATATATATATATATATATATGGTGCGGTTTGTATAGAGCCTAGGCTCTAAACAATCAAATTAGAGCCTACCTTCAAATAGTTTCAAAAAATGGTTTCAATACTGGAAATCTATGTGATAGCCTTAAAACACTACAAAGTGCCTATAGGTGAAGTTCTAAACTACTTCACCTACGGCTTTATTACCGTTCAAAGTTTATCACACGGTCATAAATGTCTGATAGTATTTGAAATATTATAATTATTTTTACAAATCATAATTATCTGAAATTTTGTAGGTATGTGCGTCTTAGTTAGATGCGCTTGAATAAAATATAAAATAAATAATTTGAATGATAAAAATTATGCAAAACACCCCTATAAAGTATCAGCGGTAATTTTATCATTTTCTTTTATGAGAATTATTTTTTTAATAATTTATTTTGGAGCAAATTGGTCATATGTACACATGCCCCAAATTTTAGATAATTATGATTGGTACAATAATTATAAAAATTCAAATACTACTGAACAATCGTGACCTTGACGATCACCGATGTCCAGTAGTGTTTGAATTTTATTTTCTTTTTTCTATAAATCTAAATTACTTGAAATTTGGAGCGTTTGTACATCAAAAATAGATGAATCTTCGAAAAATATCAAAAAAATATTTTACATGAAATAAATTGATCAAAATACCCCTGAATAGTTTCAGAGGTATTTTGGTCAAAAAAAGACCACGAATTATTTTTTTTATATTTTTATTTGGTGCCACTTGATGAGAAGAACATACACCTAAGAAATTTTAAGTGATTTTCATTTGTAGAAAAAAAATTAAAAATTAAATACTACCAGACATTCGTATTTGTCATATCGACCCATATTCAATATGGGCTGTTGGGCTTATACTCTTCCATGAGCTAGTGGGCTCACCCAAGATTTTCTCTCTCTCTCTCTCTCTCTCTCTCTATCTCTCTCTCTCTCTCTCTCTCTATATATATATATATATATATATATATATATATATATATATATATATATATATATATATATATATATATATATATATATATATATATATATATATATAAGATTGGAAAAAATTTATATAAGGTTGCAACCTTTATATGTAGAATTACAGCTGCACTCAAAAATCCATCATAAACTGTTGTTTTAATGTTGAAAAATCCTCCATTTGATCATCTCAATATCAAGGTGTATGAATATTAAAAATAAATAAAAATTTGAGTCCCAAGAATAGTACATCTTCCAACACAATATCTAGACCATCCATTTTCAAGATTTTCATATGTTTATAAATCTAGTTGATTTTAACCATTTTGGAGTTCAAAATTTTATAATTAGATATGAAAATAGATTTTGAGATAATCCTATTACTTTTTTATATCAATATTAACATATTATGATAAAATTTGGAGGTGCACTTTATTTGGATTGTTTAAGATTATATATATATATATATATATATATATATATATATCTGGAAGATACTACAAAATGTATGCGAAAATGAATAGAGATTTTGTCAATCCTCATCACCATCCACACATCATCGTACGATCACAGTTGTCAGCTAGTTTTTCAATTTTAATTTTTTATTTACTGATTCGAATGATCTAAAATTTGGATCTTATGTACATCTTGATAAGACGCACCTAATAAAAATATTAAAAAATAATAATAATTAGTAAATATTAAATAAACCAAATTACCCACGTAAATTTTTAGGGGTATTTTGGTCTATTTATATTTTGTAAATTATTGTTTTCATATTTTTATTAAGCGCGCCTCACTAGTATGTATACATTCTCCAAATTTCAAGTAATTTAAATATGTAAAATAAAAATAAAAATTGAAATAGTACCGGACAACGGTGATTGTGTAATGAAGTTTGGATGGTGATGAGGGTAGGTAAAATCACTATTCATTTGTTGCCTATAGGCATTCGGAAGAGTTTTCTATATATCTATATATATATATATATATATATATATATATATATATATATATATATATATATATATATATATATATATATATATATATATATATATATATATATATATATTTATTTATTTGCTAGGCTATATATATATATATTTATTTATTTAAAGTCATCAACATTTTTGGATACTTAGATACCATTATCCTATAGTATAGTCACTTTTTTTCTAGGGGTGTTTTAAGTAAGGGAAAAGTTTATATAGAGCCAAGGCTCTAAACAATTACATTAGAATCTACCTCAAAATTTTCACTAGAAGAGGTCTTTTTGATGCCCAAATATCCTCAAATTGATCATCTCGACATCAAGATGTATGGACATAAAAAAAAAAATAGATTTCAAGTGTTGGAAATAGTATTTATGTGACGCATTTTTTTACCATCAATTTTCATGATTTTCAACTTTTCATGGATCTATTGATTAATACTATTTTTGAAGCTTTAAAATTTATAAATAATCATGAAAATGTATTTTAAAGCTATGTCAAAGATTTTCGGTAATGAAACCACATTTCTAAACACTATTTGAAAGTAGGCTCTAATTTGATTGTTTAGAGCCTAGGCTTTATACAAAATGCATGCTTTAAGTAACTATTCAAAGGTAAAGTAGAAATTCATAATAGAAACAAAAATATTTATTAACAATAGTAAACAATCACATCACTGCCATGGTGTGTGTGACATCACCCACAAGATACATTAATTGTTTTTTAACTACTAATATAATGCCTCTAATTTCTTATAAAAATATCCAGCCTAGCCTTCTAAATGACCAAAAATACCCGTACTTGGAAAATTTGAGCTAGTGGGCTATCTCAGTATTTTTCATATCTATATATATATATATATATATATATATATATATATAAGATGCGGTTTCTATAAGGTTGCAACTTGCAACCTTAAACAATCCAATTAAGGCGAACCTTAAAATTTTATTATGGCAAGTAATTTTGTTGTAAAAAATACTTAGTATTATCTTAAAAATCTATTTTCATTCTTAATTAGAAAATTTTAAATTTCAAAAATAGTTAAAATCAAGCAGATCTAAAAATATATGAAAATCTTGAAAATGGATGGTCTAGATAATGTGTGGCAAGATGCACTATTTTTGGGACTCAAATTATTTTTTTCATATTCATGCATCTCGATGTCGAGATAATCGATTAGAGCGTTTTTTCAACATTAAAACAACATGTTCGATAGATTTTTTATGTGCATCTGTGATTTTACATTTTAAGGTTGCAACCTTTTATTGATATATATATATATATATATATATATATATATAGCAATGATCCAATGCAACGGTTGTATCATAGTACAATGCAACGACACTTCTAGAAAACCATGTTTGTGGTATTTGTATGACTTCAAATTTTGTACACACACACTCTTCATCTCAATAATCAATCCCCAAAGAAAAAAAAACATTCAATTTGAACCCTAGATATGGTCAAAATGAGTTTCCTCCAAAAACGAATGTAGACCATTCATTTAGTGAATTTCAATATCTTAGCCTTTATAAATTCAAAATCATTTTTTTCCTTGTTTAACATTGTTCATCTAATTATAATAAAGCCATCCAAAAAAATTAGAAATGAAAAAATCCTTCTAAGGCTTAGATCTAAGCATCTCACAAAAATGAACGGCCTATGTTAATTGGGCAAAAAAATTACATTCTAGGTTGTGCTTTCCATTTTTTTTCTTTTTTTGTGATTGTTCATTAGAAAAAAAATAGTGTATATTTCAAAATTTGAATCAAACAAATGGCCATAAGATGGTTTTTTAAGGTTGTTGCATCATATTACTATACAACGGTTGCATAAAATCATTACCTATATATATATAGGGTGCAGTTGGCACATGGATGCGTCTGTAGCGGTAGAGGTAATGTGCACCTTCAAATTTTCTCATGGTATATAATTTTAATGTAAAATGTTATTAGGATTATCTTAAAATCTATTTCTATATCTCATTATAAAATTTTAAATTTCAAAAATGGTTAAAATCAAGTTCATCTATAAACATATGAAAATCTTAAAAATGGATGGTGCAGATAATTTGTTGTAAAATGCACTATGTCTGATACTTAAAATCTTTTTATTTTTCATGGTCATACAGTGATCAATCAAAGCGTTTTTCAACATTAAAACGACCTTTTCCGATGGATGTTTGAGGTGCATCCGTAGTTCTACATTATAAGGTTGCATCCTTATATAAACGTTTTCCCTATATATATATATATATAGAGAGAGAGAGAGAGAGAGAGAAAGAGAGAGAGAACAATTGTTTCAGGCGGGTTAGACTGCATTTGTACAACATGCGGTCCAAAGGTATAAAGTTGGTCAATCTAAAAACAATCACAACTAACGGTCCAAATGTTTTCTTAATGTAATAATTATTTTAAGTTTTCAAGTTTTTTTTTTGTTTCATTATCTCCTTGTTAAAGATTATATATTCTCTTACAATTAGGATCAAATTGTATTTAAAAAATAAATTTATTGTCAAGCCCGCATTTGAACATGTGCAGGCTTGGTATATATATATATATAGAGAGAGAGAGAGAGAGAGAGGAAGATGCTAGGGTGAACCTATGGGCTCATGGAGCAGTATAAGCCCAATGGCCCAGATTGAATATGGGTCGATCTGACGATCACGACTGTATATCTGCAATATAATACTAATAGTTTTTATATAAATCCAAATACATGAAATTTTGAGAATAAAATTTTCCCATCAAGGCGCACATAATAAAAATATTAAAAAAATAATTCACATAAAATACCAAAATATCCCCAAAACTTTTCAGGGGTATTTTGGTCAGTTTAATTTATGTGAATTATTTTTTTGATATTTTTATAAGATTCGACTATTCTTGAAGAATAGACCCTCCAAATTTCATATAATTAGGATCGGTTGAAAAGAATTAAAATTGAATTACAAAATACAATTGTGATCATTGGATTGATCCAGATTCAATCTGGGCTGTTAGGTTTACACTGTTCCATGAGCTCATGGGCTGAAAGGAGCTTTTTCTATATATATATATATATATATATATATATATATGGGAAAAGTTTATATAGAGTTGAGGCTCTAAATCAAATTTGAGCCTACCTCAAAAAGTTCACTAGAAGAGGTTGTTTTGATGCCCAAATATCTTCAAATTGATCATCTCGACATCAAGATGCATGATCATGAGAAAAAAATCGGATTTCATGTTTTGAAAATAGTGTATTTTGTAACGCATTTTTAGACCGTTAATTTTCAAGTTTTCATAGATCTGTTGATCTACACTATTTTTGAAGCTTTGAAATTTATAAATAAATCTAAAAATTTATTTTAAGGCTATCACAAATATCTCCAACAGTAAAACCACATTTTTCAACACTATTTGAAAGTACGCTCTGATTTGATTGTTTAGAGCCTAGGCTCTATACAAACCGCACCCAACATAAATAGGAGTGAAAAAATTAATTATTTATCTATTAGGTTATTATCTATTTTAAAAAAAAATTAAGATCACAAAGTGGTCATATTTCAGATATCAAGGATCTAAAATTAAACATTCTTTGAGTCTATTTATTTTTTTAATTTTAGATTCTAAAAATCCAAAATTTACGTAAAAAACAACGTGGTCATATTTTGCATCTTGAGGATCTAATCCAAAGTTCCGAAATTTATGTAAAAGATTTGGATTTTTCAAAATCCAAAAAAAAAATGTTGTATAATATTGTATAAAATTGGGAAAGTTGTTGCATCATCCACTTTCAATATTTCATGAGAAATGATCCTATAGGACCCTCTCCCACTCATGTGTATTGGACCCCAAAGGATCACCATTAAATTTGGTACGGATCTATAGAAAAGTCAAGTCTCACACCCATGTGACAACTTTTCTAGAGATCCGTACAACTTTAATGGTGATCCTTTGGGCTCCTACACATATGGGTGGGGGAGGATCCTATAAGATCATTATTCATATTTCATATATTCAAAATCTGAAACTTTGGGTTTTCAATTTGAAACTAAGAAAAACCTAAATTTCAAATTTCTCGATTTTGAATTCCAAAAAAAATAAATTAATTAAGAGTATGTATAATTTCACATTTTTTATATCCCAAATATGGGCAATTTAGTTATTTTAAAAATTGCAAAAACGAGTATGCATGCTATAACATATTAAATAATATAAATTATACAGGATAAGCGGGTAATATTATCTTTTTAAAATCTTTATATAAGGTGCCACCTACATATAAGGTGACCCTTCGTTTCGCCATCCGATTTGGGTAAACGATCGGTATGGCTTGAGTTACCTTCACAAGTTGGCTCTTGAGCATGAGACCTTGATCCATCAGGTCATAGTATTCATTTTTTTATTGTATAAATTATTTTGCAACATAATTTGGGGTATGCACACATCTAATATGAGCATGTGTGATAACAATAACAAAAAAGAAGTTCTAACAATGGAAAAGAATACCTTTGAAAGTTGTAGGGGGCTTTTATTTATGGGATTGTCTACAAAGAGACTATTTATCTTCTCTACATGGAGGTCACAATTATTCTTGCCCTTAAAATTTCAAAATAGGTGGTTGTAAGAGTGTCATTCAATAGACATAAAGTCCCAAAAAAAAAAAGGAATGTCTACAGACTATTTAGCTTTTGTACATAAGAAATCAAAATCATTCCTACTCAAAGATGGGCAATACTGCATTTGCGCCTTCGCCATCCTATAAACAAGATGGGCATGCAAGAAAGTCGAACCTACACGAACAGGACATACCACATGGTATGCCCACTTACTCCCAACTATGGTACATTTAGTTGAATGGTGATGACCCAATTGACTATGGTCTTGAATAGTTCATTTGATTAAAGTACATTTTCCTGGAAATATAAATAGAACAATTTCTCATAACCTGTATATCAGCATATTACACACGACATGATATGGGCTTCAGACACAGCAGTCCTGAGAAATACATAACGGTGGCAGCATATATAAACCACATCTGTTGTGTCATTCAACTACACCGCACGAACGTGTATTGGTACCGTCGGATAAAAAGCCTTGTCAGGTCACATGCTTAATAGCTTTCATCTACACTGAGTTAGGGTTCAAAGTCACTGATGTGGCTTAAATGAGCAGTTTCAGCTCGTGCTTCCTCCAGCAGGCACATAAGATCTCTTACTAGAGGGGTAGTTGCACCATGGGTAACCTTGAGTATATCCGCAGCCTTTGTTAAGGACTTCACTGCATTCAGAGTCTTCCCTAAAAACCTTTACATGATGAAACGTATCAGGAAGAAATAAAGGATGTTTCTGTGACCTTATAAAGAAATGTAACTAGTCATATAAACTAGCTGTAATCAGTATTTTCATATGCTTTTGGCACAATTTTTTTTTTTTTTGAAAGGTAGCTTTTTGCACAATATTTGCAAAAAAAATTAGAGTTGGTGATATATTGACTCATTTTGATGATTCACAAAACATGCATTGTGCTTCAACTCTATTTGTCATGATATTAGATGACTAGGAACCCAAAAGGTGTATATTTTACAACCCAAAAATAGCAAGTTCATTCGACAGATTCATAGGACAGTTTGTTCCTTCCTTTTCTTACAGACAATAGAGACGTACACTAATCACCATTTTCCCAAACTTACTAAATGGGAAATAATTTCTCAACTTTCCAAATCAAGCTTCTTGATTCTGAAAAGGATTACTATACTAATCCTGAACTTTTTGAGGAATCTTTAATCAATGGTTGTGAATGACTAATTTTTTTTAATCTTTTCGACCAAGCTTCCGTAAGAGCAAGTCAGAAAAAACAAATGGCCTTCATATGGGCCTAATGTACCGTAGATCACATGGAAATGGGAAATACTATACTTATTCCAGTTCACCTGGAAATGAGACATACGACGCTCGCATGGGTGCAAATGCACACATGAAAATGTCTATTAGAGCTCGTCATTTATATCACCTGGAAATAGAAAACTCACCATCTAAAAAAGGGAGACATCCGTGAAAATGTTCATCAGACAAAATACTGCATATAATCTCTACCATCCGTAACCAATGATGGATGGTGGAGATTAACTGCTCTTCCTCTTGAACAGAATCGCATACTTGTGTGGAAGCACCAGTCATCTCCACTTACCATTGTTTACAGACTTTGAGAATTATATATACCATTTTGATAGTTTACAGACACTGAGAATTATATCTACCATTTCCAGTGTTTACAGACTCTCAGAATTATACGTACCATACTAGTAACATACTACAAGCATTACATGTACGCCCAAAGTTCTAACTGGACCAACTTAAAATCAAATAAAATTAGTCTTTATTGAGTTATTTTAGGAATTAAAACAGTGCTTCCCATAGGGGAAGTGTCACAATTTGGTAAACGATTGACCATACTACTAGCCATAGCATTTCCCATAGGGGAAGTGTCACAATTTGGTAAACGATTGACCATACTAGCCATAGTTATCAGATAGAGCAGTCCACCGAATCGGTGAGGGCAGTAGTGCAAATCAAAACCGATTTAACTGTTGATTGGACTGTTTGGGCCAGATTTTAGAAAAGAAGAAGAAGCTGAAGAACCATCATCATCATCATCATCAAAGCCTTATCCGAATCATTTGGGGTCGGCTATACGAATCTTGTTATGTCATTCGACTCTATCAAAGGCCATACCCTCAGTATGACTATAAATGCCCATATTCTCACCACTTCCATCCATGTCCTTTTGGGCCTTTCCCTTACCCTTTTAGAGTGTTCCACTTGAACAAAATCACACCTTCTAATCGATGTTGGATTGGGTATCCGCTGCACATGCCCAGTCCACCTAAGTCTACTTTCCCTAATCTTGTTGCCTATTGGAGCCACCCCTAAGTTCTCTCAAATATATTCATTTCGAACTCCATTCTTTCTTATCTTGCCACTCATCCATCTCAACATTCTCATCACGGCATAAGAAAATTAAGAATATTAGTTCAAAAATATGAAATATATCAGAAAACATTTTTCAACTTTATTTAGGAAATCAAATCAATCAAAACCCAAAAGGTTTGTGTTAGCCATGATCGGTCAAGGCACTGATCAGTGATCCGACTGGTTAGACTGGGTGATTCGGCCCGGTGTTGATAACTTTGCTACCAGCACACATGTATAGACAAATGCACAAAGAAAGTTATTGACCACCTTAAATTCCAGCAGCATAAATTTTCAGGCCTTTTTTGATATAACTAATGAACACACATTTACATTTCATTTTGTTATTTTACCCAAATTGGGAGGTGTCTCGAAATAGAGAAGTTTTGATAAATCTGGGCATTTTTGATAAATCTGGGCATTTTTAGGCTCAAAAGTGTTAGTTCCAAACAAAATTAGCAATGTAGACTCGGCCAGATGGACTGACTACGAAAAACTAACCATTCAAGTTTCCCACATGTATAATATTGCAGTCCTAAAAGAGGATGGAATTCCGGATATGCCCCTACAATCAAACAAAACAAGGAAATTAGCAATTAAAAAGATAGCATTACTTATGCAACAAACTTTTAAGCAAGACTATAAGTAAACCCACAAAGAAGCATAATGAGTTTTTGAAAGGGGTTAGTGTCTACCCCTATTTATTTAGTAATTGCATCCAACCATGCAATTCACACTATAATTTTTACAACAGAAGTATTAACATGATGGGTAATGATTCAGTTACTAAGAAAGGGGGAGTAAACTACAGCCCCCTTTTCAAAAGGTAAGCCTTTCTTTGTGGGTTCAATTCTCAGCCATCCAATCCGAATGAATGGTCAGAAGAGCATCAGCCATAATGTCAGAAGTTATCTTTGATTGTTTAATCATGATCAGATGGCTCAGAGTATTTGGATTTTTAATCTTTTTTATATTATCATTTTAAGATAAAATTTGCAGCATTCCCCTCCTCACTGGGGAGCACGTAATAACAATAATATAAAAATATTTCGATAATAGAAAATGACCAAGATGCCCCAATAAGTTACAGGCATTGTTTATAGTCGAAAATATTTTTCTCATTTTATTTCGCGTGCCCTAGTGAGAAGGAGAAACTCCACAATATTATCTCAAAATGATTTGTAAGAAAAAAGACAAAAAAAAAAAACCCTAAAACTAGGCACATTAGGTGTGATGTTGTGAAGCTATCCCACCGGTCAATTTGAATTGGATGGCTAAGAATAGAAGTCACATATGTTTTTATATGTGGGTGGTGCCACATAGAAAGGTACCCCTTTCCTAAAAGTACAAAATAGAATCGTTCTTGTTAGGATATAATAGAGCAAGCCCAATCCATTCCATGAAATCACCATGCAGTCTTTGTCAAACATATAAGCAACAATATTCATAGGAAATTTCATAGCTTCACATACTTTGGTAAACAGGAATAGTTAATTGGCAATATCTTCATGCTTCTTCGCAGTCCTTTAGCTCCATCAGTATCTGTGGGCATATCAAAATTAACGTAAGTTATTAAGTCCAACAAGAAAATAAAAGGTTACGTCACACTAACAAGAATGAGAATAATACAAAAAATGATAAATCAATGAGTAATTAAAATGAGTTGTAAGAATTAATAAAAATGAGTATCTATAAAAATAAGTTCTTTCTCTTTGATAACTAAGTACTGATTCAAGAATCAAGAATGACAATAAAATAAATCAAACAAGGGAGTAATGACTAGCTTCTCTTTCGTTTATAGGTACAAGAAATCAATATATTTTTATGTTGCAGCTGTTAGATGGATATTGACCATGTTTTTATGAATGAAGCTAAGCCATTGCCATTTGGAACTATGCTTAATTCATAGTTAAATTATATTAACAACTTAATAACTGATGAAAAGATATAAAAGGAATAACCAATAAAGGACTGGTACCATTACAAGGGTCTCCCGAGTTCGCATCAAACCAATTGAGAGTGGATGGTATAGTTCCATTTGTTGTTGATCAATGATCCGATACAAATTGCAAGTTCAGAATACTCTGATTTGGTCAAGGGGTCAACATTCCAGTGCATGATCTTGGCTTTCATTCTCATCACACAAAGTTCCAGACACAATGACTTTTATCAAGTGAAACACTGTATGTGTGTGCATGTGTGTGTATATATATATAGCAGGAGTATATACTTATCAAATACAATGACAAACAATTTTATCAATTGGAAGATCGCAACAGATAGTTCAGCGTAAAAAGAATATAGGAAGTTATAGTAGTATCTTATATTAATGAGATTAATAAATCTATTAACTTTCAAAAAGGATACTTCCAGAGGAGACGAATTTAGAAGCATAATCTAGTTTCTCTTCCACTTCTTCTTTCCTCTTTCTTGTCTTGCACTCATTGCTAAGAAGTCCACAACGTTGACAAGTAAAATTCTTACCATCTGCACTGGATCATAACATAACCAGGAAAAGTACTAGATGTCAACCATGGGAAAAAAAGCTTAGCCATATTTAATGAAGCTGCTTAGCATTTTAATAAGTCATTTTTATTACCTACAGGGATTTGGTAGCAGAAAACCATCACACTGGTCATTTATGCATCTAAAACCTTCCAAAAGGGCACTCTCTTTCAAGTCATCATCAGAGCCCTTCAATATTGAAGCCACAAGTCATTTGCATCCATCCATGAATCAGGAAAATTGTTAGGACAGCGCATTGTACAGTTCATCTTGACAATGGATGGCTGAGGTTACATTCAGCATCTTGACAACCATCCATTGTAAACAACAAATTGTAGAGATGAACTTCTACTCTTTCAAGCAGCAGAGATCTTGACAATGGATAGTTGAGGTAACATACAGCATATCGCTTGCATGCTGCATTTATCATGGTATACTTCCATAAAAGTGTGCAAGCAACAAGAACGGTAAAATTATACCACTTTAATGCAACGTAAAGACGTGCAATTGAAGAGGTATTGCTCTTTGAGAGCCTTCCTCCGAGTCTCAGTGCTTCCAGCAATTTCAATGTAACTTATCAGGACCTTATGAGACAATTATAAATGAAAAAGTTAGGCAAAGAGCAACTAAAGAAGTTAAATAATACAGCACATAATGCACTAAACTAAAGGTATGCAAACATATATAAGTAAATGCGTAAAGTCTCATACCTCAGCACCTTTAGGTATAGCTTCCATAGCACGAATTACTGCTAACTTTCCTTCAAATAGAAGTACCGAGTTTGGTGCGCAGCTGCAACTCCAAGTAATTCAGCCAAGAAAACTATATCCAATAAGGTAACAATGGCTTTTTTGAATGAAACAAGAAAAAAAAAAGGATCACGAAAAGAGGTTATAAAGCTAAAGAAAGATATTATCCTCTAATATGGATCAATCGTCAAACAACAAATGTTATCATTACCTATGGTTTATGATAGAAATCACAGGATATATCCCTGTTCCCAAGGGTCTCAGTTCACTGTCACAAATTGTATGGGCATTGCACACCAACTGCAAGAAAGGGAAGTAGGGTCAAGAACATTTCAGTAAAACAACCAAGTCTTCTTCACCTACATTCATACAACTTCAATCAAGAGAAAGAAATTAAGGCTACATTAAATCTTCTATCATTTTAGATATGTATCGATGCAGTCCTGCAAATGTCAACTCCAGCACATGATTTTTTTATTTTATTTTTTTACCATTCACGAGTACTGTTCAAGGGTATTGTTCATGAATTAGTGTTCATAGGGGTATTTCTGAAATTTTAAATATTGTTTAGGGGTGTTATGGAGTTTTCTAGAATTGTTTGGAATTTATTAATTAGTAAGAGTAGTTTGGTGTTTTATTATAACTTAAGGTTTAAAAGAGTAGCTATTTAAAACTTTGTAAAGTGGTTAGCAAGTAGTTGCTGATGTTATCATTGTAGATAGATTTTTTTGCATTGAAGCCTTTTGAGCTTTGCTTTTATTGAATCTATCGAATTTCAAGTCCTAGTTTCTCTTCGATATTGTCCATCCAAACTTTGTGCTTCGTCAATTCAGAGCCAATTGATTTTCTCCACACACTATGTGATGCAGGAAAACTCAAAGAAACATAGAAAAATCAGCAAGAAGCACCTTGACACAAGCAATTTTGGAGAAACCCTAAGGCTTTCTCCCACCTAAGGGTCAAGCCTTAGGCTTCTTTTACAAGACAAAATCTTTCTTTTCTTAAAGAGGAATACATGAATAACTCTCCAGCCCATCAATGCCCTAATTTAAATTGAAAATTTATTGTTTTCGACAATACTTGTTCATACAATTAACTTTTAACCAAAAGGTCCTAACTTAAGTATGAATTTCATAACGATAGTTTTACCCCTGTGAATAGTACCCATGAACAGTATTCATGAATAAACTTTTCTCATGAAATAAATAAAAATATTATAAAAACCCTAGAATCCCTAAAAAAAACTAAAAATCCTAAAAATAAGCCCTAAAAGCAAACTATAATATACATCCATTAAAGTTGAACAAAAATAAAGAATAAGAATATTTTTTCCCTCCTCTATCATTCTCCTTTGGTTGGAGAAAATGTATCCTCGAGTTTTGAAGTGCGCCAAAATGAAATTGACGTTAACTCGACAACATTCTTCAACTCGAATATTGTAAACATGAACCTGGGACTTACGGGTTACAACACTGATAAAAACACGAAGATTATGCATTGAAACTAAGAAACCCTCGAGGAAAGGTCACTGTATGTCGATAGAATATTTTTAATCACATAAACTTGTTGAAATTGTATCACTTCAGCCATGTAACCCGTAACCCTGCTGAATTTGCTCAGGCTCAGCTCTAGGACATACCACGAGTGCATCTTTGATATCAGCGATTAAACCAACAACTTCACCCTCTTCCAAAATATCTTCACCATCATCGTGATCCTTATCAAAGATCGGATCTCCTAAACGATCTTGTTGTTCATCTGAGTATATATCGAAGATTGGTGGTGAATCCCAGTCTACAACTTACTGATTTTTTATGCAATATGTGTCAAAAAAACATATCATCCTTTAAATTGAAAATCCTAGAGTGATGAACCGTCTAGGTATCTAGTCGTTGTCCTCATCACTCGACTCCACACGCGGAGAGTAAAAGTGAAAAGGATTGTACTCAAGATTCTCTTGGGCTAAAAGATCATTGTTTTGCCCCTTATTGAGGCTCGCGAACTACCACACTAGCTACTGTACTTACCTCTCAAGTTCCTCAATTCTGTCATCTATGGGATCACAGAGTGGATCTACGAAAATCCGCATTTTAAGACCCCTTTTTACGGCCATTGGTTTGCCGAAATCACAAATCCTAGGCAAATAATCAACGAAAATTGCTGAAATCCCAAAACAACATATATGTTGTTTTGGGAAAACCTTAGCCAATATCAACAAACCCTAGACCCCACTATAACTTTCCCTCTTTGTTGTTGACCTAGGGCACCAAAGAAAGTGGTTCTACAGTAACTCCATATGTGTATTGCTACGGTAACTTCCATACTTACTATAATAACTTCTATGAAGATCATGGGCTCTGATACTTGATGCAGAAAAACTCGAAGAAACACAGAAAAATCAGCAAGCAGCACCCTGACATCAGCAATTTTAGATAAACATGACTCTCCGACCCATCCATGCCCTTATTTATATTGAAAAATTATTATTTTGGACAATATTTATCCATACAATTAGCTATTGACCAAAAGGTCCTAACTTAAGTATAAATTTCATAATGACAGACTTGTGAATAGTACTAATGAAATAAATAAACAAACTATAAAAACCCTAAAATCCCTAAAAACAACTAAAAACCCTAGAAATAAGCCCTAAAAACAAACTATAACATACATCCTTTAAAGTTGAACAAAATTAAAGAATCAGAACATTTTTTCCCTCCATCACCATGGCATTCAGCTTCTTTGGAAACACGAGGATGGCTGCACAAGAGTTGCGAGGAAGTGACCATGTGAGAGGATGTCGCGGTCGAGACACCGGAGTTAGACCCATGATGGCAGCTTTGGAGCCTATTCTTCAGAGATTTGACACAGTGGCTTCCGAGGTGCGCCAGTTCAGAGACATCACCCAGAATTGTGCCAACAAAGGGGTGAGCAAAGGTGATCACTTGCGTCCCCAATGTTTAAGATGTAGACCAAATCTGAATTCAGAGGATGCTTCAGATAGAGATAGTTTGGGATCATATAGGTTACTGGCAAGACACCCTATACCATTTGAGGATCGGTAGGTTCAAGCACTTGAAGGCTCTGAACAAAGTATTAGGGTTGATGTTCCT
Source organism: Amborella trichopoda (assembly GCF_054954075.1). Taxonomy (NCBI): domain Eukaryota; kingdom Viridiplantae; phylum Streptophyta; class Magnoliopsida; order Amborellales; family Amborellaceae; genus Amborella; species Amborella trichopoda. Next base: position 14,345,221 of record NC_142339.1, read on the forward strand.
GATTTTAGCGGGAGACTACAGTCAAATGACTTCCTTGACTGGCTTGAAAGTGTCAAAACAAATTTTTCCAATAGAATGATATGGCATAGCATAAAAAGATTATTGGTACTAGGTTAAAAGGTCATGTTTTGTTGTGATGGCATCAAATATAAGTTAATCACACAAGAAAAGAAAAGTAAATGGCCATGAAGTAGGGAGAAGTTGAAAAGGCATTTAAAGGGAAAATTTCTTCCACAACTTTATGCAAGATTTACCAACACTCCATCGATTACAATATGATTTATTGGTACTAGGTTCAAAGGTCGTGCTTTGTCGTCATGCCATCAAATACAAGTTGATCACACAAGAAAAGGAAAGTAAAAGGCCCTGAAGTAGGGAGACGATGAAAAGGCATTTAAAAGGAAAATTTCTTCAACAAATTTTATGCAAGATCTTTACCAACACTCCATCGATTACGGCGGAAAGATGGTGCAATACAGGATTATATGGAAGCCTTCTATCAGTTATTGAATCGGAATGATATTCGTGAAAAGTACTTGTGAATAGTACTATTGAAATAAATAAGAAAACTATAAAAACTCTAGAATCCCTAAAAATAACTAAAAACCCTACAAATAAGCCCTAAGAACAAACTATAACATACATCCTTTAAAGTTGAACAAAATTAAAGAATAAGAACATTTTTTCCCTCCATCACCATGGCATTCAGTTTCTTCGGAAACACGAGGATGGCTGCACAAGAGTTGGAAGGAAGTGACCATGTGATAGGATGTCGCGGTTGAGACACCGGAGTTAGACCCATGATGGCAGCTTTGGAGGCTATTCTTCAGAGATTTGACACAGTGGCTTCCAAGGTGCGCCAGTTCAGAGACATCACCCAGAATTGTGCCAACAAAGGGGCGAGCAAAGGTGATCACTTGCGTCCCCAATGTTTAATATGTAGACCAAATCTGAATTCAGAGGATGCTTCAGACAGAGATAGTCTGGGATCATATAGGTTACTGGCAAGACACCCTATACCATTTGAGCATCGGTAGGTTCAAGCACTTGAAGGCTCTGAACAAAGTATTAGCGTTGATGTTCCTGATTTTAGCGGGAGATTACGGTCAAATGACTGGCTTGAAAGTGTCAAAAAAAAATTTTCCAATGGAATGATATGGCAGAGCATAAAAAGATTATTGGTACTAGGTTAAAAGGTCATGCTTTGTTGTGATGGCATCAAATATAAGTTAATCACACAAGAAAAGAAAAGTAAAAGGCCCTGAAGTAGGGAGAAGTCGAAAAGGCATTTGAAGGGAAAATTTCTTCCACAATTTTATGCAAGATCTTTACCAACACTCCATCGATTACAATATGATTTATTGGTACTAGGTTCAAAGGTCATGCTTTGTCGTCATGCCATCAAATACAAGTTGATCACACAAGAAAAGGAAAGTAAAAGGCTCTGAAGTAGGGAGACGATGAAAAGGCATTTGAAAGGAAAATTTCTTCCAGAAATTTTATGCAAGATCTTTACCAACACTCCATCGATTACGGCGGAAACATGGTGCCATACAGGATTATATGGAAGCCTTCTATCAGTTATTGAATCGGAATGATATTCGAGAGACGGCTAACAAGCTGATTGCAAGATATACCAGTGGGCTACGTGTTGCAATATAAGATGAGTTGTCCCTGCATCAGATTTTTATTTTGGATCAAGCTTATTAACTCGCTTTGAAGACTGAGACCAAGATAACAGATCTGGGGCCCAAGTGCTTGTAAATAAGCAAGTAGCCACAACAAAGTCCAAAGAGGTATTGAGGTCAAGGTGTAACCAGTCCCATGGTGTGGAAGGGGGTCGATTTAAGGACCAAACCGACCAATGCAGGACTAGTACAACAGTCCCCAAACAACGGTAAATCAGGAACATGGTTCAAGCGTGGTGAGCTGGGACATAGGTCTTATGATTGCCAGAAGCGCCAAGCTGGCATCCACTAGCAAGAGAAATCTACTGAAAGTAAGTACTGAAAGTAATGGGGAGAAAAACGTGCACACCGATGAAGGGAGTGATGCTGATATCGAGGGAGGTGAAGAAAACACATACCCCAATGACAGCAAGCTCTTAGTGATTCAACCTACACTAGCTACACCCAAGGTTGTTCACAAGCCATGGCTGTGCCTAATATTTTTCGCACAAGATGCACATAGCATATGCCAAAACACTAGGGACGTTATGCAGGCACCCAATCTATATTTCAAAGACGTTTGGCTTCATGGTGTTCCAAAAACTGCACGTTTTATAAGCCACTTATGGAGGACAAAACTGTAGTTCAGCAGTGTATACCATCCTCAAATAGATGGTCAAATAGAGGGAATTAACAGGAGTTTGGGCAATCTTTTACGCTGTTTCACAAAGAGAACGACCACAATAGAGGGATTTGTTCTTCTCATGCTCAGTTTTTGTATAACAATGCTAAAAATAGAACCACGAGGAGATAACCTTTTGAAGTAGTTTACGGCAGGGACACAAAAAAGTATGAGATCTGGTGAATTTGCCTGATATGGAGCGAGTTAGCAATTATGCAAAGGCTTAAGAGGAATACTGTAACAATCCTAAAATTTTAAAAAAAAAAAAAAAACGGAGAAAATATGCTTTTAAATAGGTGATGTTCTGTTTGAATATGATGGTCCTTGAGGACCATCACTATTTTCAAAAGATTTGCCTTTGCCTTTTTTCTTTTGCCTGCTTTTGCCTCCTGCTGCTTGCAGCCGGCAACGTCCTTTAGCGGACGTGGTTTTCGTACGATAAAAGTCTGCTTTTAACGCGACACCTCAAGCATGAGGTAGAGCGTAATAAAACAATATAATAATACGTTATTTAAATAGGGGATGTGAGCACTCCCACCCTAAAACAAATTTTTGAGATCTCTCTCTCTGGTCGAAACATAGTGAACTTCTCTCTCGAACCGAAATTTTTTATCGGAAGCTCCCTCTCAAATAATTGTGGGTAAGTGACATCGTCTTTCTGAAAAATAGTCTATTTTTAATAAATAGTGATATTTCCGTCTAGGAGCTTTATTTTATCAGTTTTATGTGTAAGTGACCTCATTGTCTCGAAAAATAATCCATTCTTTTTAAAAATAAAATGAAATAATTATTTCTGCTTATTATCATGAATTTTAGAGGCTATAAATTTTATGCGCACGTGACCTCATTATCTTGAAAAATAATCTTTTTAATAAACATTGTGATATTTTATCTATGTTAGAAATTTTGAATGCTGTAAATTAGAAAAATAAATTTATTTATTTTTCTTGTCTATTGTTAGAAATAAATGTGATATTTCTGCTTTTAGTAAAATTGTGATATTTCTTTCTACTGTTTTGAATATTTAGACATTGAAAAATTCATGTGCAAATGACTGCCTTATTATTTAAAAATTGACATTTTTGCAATTGATTATAGTATTGTTGTGAAATGTTTATTTGTGAATTGATATTCCATAAATTGTGATAATTCCGTATTCTTGAATTTTTATAAGAGTTTTTCTATACATATTAAATTGGCAATTATGCTAGAATGCCTTTACAAACTGCTACCTTTCTAAATTTGAGCCCAAAATATTTGATTGGTTATTTTTGAAATGTTATAGAGAGTGACTGTTATTAATGGTTTAAGTGAAATTCATATTAATGGGTTCAGTGATATGTTGAGTACATGATATTGCTGCTTTCGAATGTTTAAAGAGATTTAGAAATAATTTAAGTATGCAAGTGGACTCATCCGGTTCGCCGGTGAGGTATAATTGGACCTATCTGGGACGCCGGTAGGGTTTGAGTGGACTCATCCGGTACGCCGGTGAGGTATAAGTGGACCTGCAGGGATTAAGTGGACCTATCTGGGACGCCGATAGGGATTAAGTGGACCCATCATGACGCTGATGGGGTATATAGGTGACCTACTTGGGACGCCAGTAGGGTATTTTGTGAAATTTTTTGATTTATGTACTGTCGTTAAAAGTGTTATAAGCATTTCAATTACTCGGATTATACTTAATTATGCATTTATTGAAAGTGAAACTATTGATGCATTTCTGTTAATAGATCTCATTTTGGAAAATATTGATATCTTTCAATCATGATTATTTTTAGGATTATGATGATCACTTACTGAGTAGCCAAACTCATCAAACTATGGTAAACATTTTTTCACGATAACTACGGATTCATTTTGAGTGCTTGTCAAGATCAACCTTGGAAGATACTGTTGTTGTGCTAGCTTTCTTTATTTACTATGTAAGACCTCGCCACTGTAAATTTGTCCTATCAATAGATGTATATATGTTTTGTCCGTCACATCTCAGGAATAATAGTATTGTAAATTCTTGGGGTGTGACAAATATGGTATCAGAGCAATAGGTTTAAGATCCTTAGGAAATTTAAAAAGAATGTACTTAAAATCGTATTTATTGTGTGTACAGACCGGGATAAAGTCAGTATCCAGAATAGCTGAAGCCAATATGGTAGGAATTCACAAAGCTTTGGAAAATATGGTTGCTCTAATGCAACATCAGATGGAAAACAACAATCCACCCAGGCAGTCAGTTACAGGAAATGGTGGGAGCAATATCGAACAATTTAAGAAATTAAACCCACCTTCTTTTAAGGGTGCTGTAAACCCACTGGAAGCCGAGGGATGGATTATGCAACTGGAAAAAATATTCGAGGTTATGGAATGTCTTGATGGTAGGAAGGTGGCCTTGGCAGTTTTTATGTTAGAAGGTGGGGCACAACACTGGTGGCGAATGGCAAAAGGAGTATTGGTAAAAGAAAATAAAACCTTGACTTGGGAAGTATTTCTAGAGGCATTTAATGAAAAATATTTCCCAGATTTTATTCGAGACAAAAAAGAAATAGAATTTCTAGAATTAATCCAAGGAAATAAGACAGTAGCACAGTCCGAGGCCAAGTTTACTGAATTGGCCAGGTTTGCACCGCATATGATTAATAATGAGGCAAGAAAGGTGAAGAAATTTGAAAGGGGTCTCAGGCCAGCTATTAGAAGCAGAATATCAGTCTTGAAATTAAGAACTTATGCTGAAATAGTGGATCGTGCCCAAATTGTCGAAAAAGATTTTGAAGATTACCAAAAGACGAAAAATCAGAACAGTCATGTTAGACCTACATCATCTAATCGACAACAGTTTGAAAGGCCAAACAGGAAGCCAAGGCCCTCGCCATTTCAAAACCCAATAGAACCATGTAGAAAATGTGGGAAAAATCATGGATCAAGCCCTTGTTATTGGAATACCGGAGCCTGTTTTAAATGTGGAAAATTGGGACACCAAATTAAACAATGTCCTAGCTTACAGACACAACAGCTTCCAAAGCAGGGAGAGATAGCTCCGAAGCCTCAGATGAAGGGAAGAGTATTTGCGATTACCAAGCAAGACGCTCAAGCCTCAAAATCAGTGATCCAAGGTACTCGTACTATCTTTCAAAAAGTAGCTCATGTTTTGATTGATCCTGGATCTACTCATTCATTTGTGTCACAACACTTCGCATGCCACTTAAAGGTAGAACCAGAACAATTAGAATACATTCTAGAGGTAGCCACACCGATGTGAGATTCAATTAACACCAATATAATGTACAAATCATGTGTAATAAAGATAGAAGAAAAGGAATTGTTGGTTGATTTAATACTCCTGGAAATTCAAGATTTTGATGTAATCTTAGGCATGGATTGGCTCTCTGCATACCATGCAAGTATTGATTGTTATAAGAAAATTGTTACCTTTAGTATTCCGAATCAACCAGTATTTTACTTCAATGGTGTCAAAGAAGACTACCCATCATATTTAATCTCTTGTATTCGAGCTAATCGCCTCCTTCGAAAAGGGAGTCAAGGCTTTCTTGCCTATATCAAAGAAGATAGGAAGGAAGAAATAAATTTGGATACCACTCCGGTTATCCGAGAATTTCCCGACGTTTTTCCTAAAGAATTGCCAGGATTACCGCCTGACAGGGAAATTGAATTCTCCATTGAATTATTGCCAGGGGTAGCACCAATTTCTAAGGCACCTTACAGAATGGCTCCTGCAGAACTTAAAGAACTGAAACAACAATTGGAATAATTATTAGATAAAGGTTTTATCAGGCCTAGTGTGTCACCTTGGGGTGCTCCAGTACTGTTTGTCAAAAAGAGAGATGGGACTATGAGATTGTGTATTGATTATAGACAGTTGAACCAAGTGACAGTGAAAAATAAGTATCCATTACCTAGGATTGATGATTTATTTGATCAATTACAAGGATCACAAGTGTTTTAAAAAATTGATCTTAGATCTGGATACCATCAGCTTAAGATTAAAAGTGAAGATGTACTCAAGACAGCTTTTAGAACAAGGTATGGCCATTATGAATTTTTAGTCATGCCTTTTGGATTAACCAATGCACCAGCTGCATTTATGGATTTGCTGAATCGGATCTTTAAGCCCTTTTTGGATAAATTTATTGTGGTATTCATCGATGATATTTTAATTTATTCCAAGAATCAGAAGGAACATGAGCAGCATGTAAGAATAGTATTGCAAATATTAAGAGAGAAGAAATTGTATGCCAAACTTAGTAAATGTGAATTTTGGCTTGAACAAGTGACATTTTTAGGACATGTCATATCAAAGGAAGGTCTATCAGTTGATCCTTCAAAGGTTGAAGCCGTTGTTAATTGGAAACAACCAAGTAATGTGACTGAAGTCCGAAGCTTTTTGGGATTGGCAGGATATTACAGAAAATTTGTAGAAGGATTTTCTCGAATCGCAATCCCATTGACTCGATTGACACAGAAAAATGTCAAATTTGAGTGGACAAGTGAATGTGAGGAGAGTTTTCAAGAATTAAAAGTTCGATTAACTTCAGCACCTATTTTAACTATTCCTGAGGGGAGTGGGGGATTTGTGATTTATAGTGATGCTTCACATAAAGGTTTGGGCTGTGTATTAATGTAATATGGGAAAGTAGTGGCATATGCATCCAGACAGTTGAAAGAATATGAGAAAAAATATCCAATTCATGATTTGGAGCTAGCTGCAATAGTATTCGCTTTGAAAATATGGAGGCATTATCTATATGGTGAGCATATCGTAATATACACGGATCATAAGAGTTTGAAATACCTTTTCTCTCAGAAGGATTTAAATATGCGGCAGATAAGATGGATGGATTTCTTAAAAGATTATGATTGTACAATCCATTATCATTCAGGAAAAGCTAACGTTGTGGCCGACGCTCTAAGTAGAAAATCTACGGGAGTCTTAGCTCATCTAATGAGCCAAGAAATGCGATTGTTAGAGGAAATAGTGGATTGGCATCCAACTCCGTCCATTAATGGTGTGGTAAGTATGATTGCCAATATTAAGGCGGAACCCCAATTAATCCAACAGATTCGATTGGCACAAAAGAAAGACTATCAGCTTATAACAATTATAGAAGAGGTGAAGCAAGGAAAGAGAGATGAATTCTCTATATGTAGTGAGGATTTGCTAAGATTCAAAGGTCGGGTTTGTGTCCCGAATGATGAGAGTGTAAAGAAAGCTATCTTAGAAGAAGCACATCATTCTCGTTATACGATACATCCCGGAAGTATTAAAATGTATCAAGACCTGAAGAAAACCTTTTGGTGGAATAATATGAAAAAAGAGGTAGCACTATTTGTGTCTACATGCCTAACATGCCAGCAAGTAAAAGCTGAACATCAAAGGCCCGCTGGGTTGTTGCAGCCTTTACTGGTGCCAGAATGGAAATGGGAGCACATCTCTATGGATTTTGTCTCTGGCTTGCCTAGAACAAATTCAGGACATGATAGCATTTGGGTCATTGTGGACCGGTTAACCAAAGCTGCCCACTTTCTACCGATTCGCACGACGTAAACTTTGGATCGACTGGCTCAGCTGTACATTAAGGAAATAGTGCGGTTGCATGGAGTTCCTGTTAGTATTGTATCGGACAGGGATACTCGGTTTACTTCTAAATTTTGAGCTAGACTACAGTCAGCCATGGGGACGAGACTCGCCTTTAGTACTGCCTTTCACCCCCAAACTAATGGACAATCGGAGAGGACCATCCAAACCTTGGAAGATATGCTGAGGGCCTGTGTTATTGAGCTTACAGGAAGCTGGGATGACCATTTACCCCTGATTGAGTTTGCTTATAATAATAGCTTCCAAGCCAGTATTCAAATGGCACCATATGAAGCCCTGTATGGAAGAAAATGCAGGTCACCCATATGTTGGGACGAGGTTGGTGAAAGAAAGCTTTTGGGGCCAGAAATTGTCCAGATAACCACAGATAAAATAGCATTAATTCGTGAAAGGCTCAGGAAAGCTCAGTGTCGGCAAAAGAGTTATGCCGATAACCGAAAGACAGATCTTGAATTTGAGGAAGGTGATCGAGTTTTCCTAAAGATCTCACCAATAAAGGGATTATGAGATTCGGCAAGAAAGAAAAGTTGAGCCCACGTTACATCGGACCATTTGAAATCCTGGAAAGAATCGGAGGTGTCGCTTATAGACTTGCCTTACCACCCGAATTGACAAATGTCCATAATGTCTTTCATGTATCTTCACTACGAAAATATCAACCCGACCTATCCCATATCTTAAAATATGAACCTTTACCGATCAGGAAGGACCTATCCTTCATTGAGCAGCCAATTTTGATACTGGATAGAAGGGTGCAAGTGTTGCGTAACAAGGAGATTCCTTTAGTCCGTGTATTATGGCAGTACCATTCAAGAGAAGAGTCGACTTGGGAACGAGAAGACGAAATCAGAGAAAAATACCCCTATCTTTTTCAGTAATCAGGTACACAAATTTAGAGGACTAAATTTCTTTAAAGAGGGAAGAATGTAACAATCCTAAAATTTCAAAAAAAAAAAAAAAAAAAAAAAAAACGGAGAAAATATGCTTTTAAATAGGTGATGTTCTGTTTGAATATGATGGTCCTTGAGGACCATCACTATTTTCAAAAGATTTGCCTTTGCCTTTTTTCTTTTGCTTGCTTTTGCCTCCTGCTGCTTGCAGCTGGCAACGTCCTTTAGCAGACATGGTTTTCGTACTATAAAAGTCTGCTTTTAACGCGACACTTCAGGTATGAGGTAGAGCGTAATAAAACAATATAATAATACGTTATAAGAATTTAAATAGGGGATGTGAGCACTCCCACCCTAAAACAAATTTTTGAGATCTCTCTCTCTGGTCGAAACACAGTGAACTTCTCTCTCGAACCGAAATTTTTTATCGGAAGCTCCCTCTCAAATAATTGTGGGTAAGTGACATCGTCTTTTTAAAAAATAGTCTATTTTTAATAAATAGTGATATTTTCGTCTAGGAGCTTTATTTTATCAGTTTTATGTGTAAGTGACCTCATTGTCTCGAAAAATAATCCATTCTTTTTAAAAATAAAATGAAATAATTATTTCTGCTTATTATCATGAATTTTAGGCGCGATAAATTTTATGCGCACGTGACCTCATTATCTTGAAAAATAATCTTTTTAATAAAAATTGTGATATTTTATCTATGTTAGAAATTTTGAACGCTGTAAATTAGAAAAATAAATTTATTTATTTTTCTTGTCTATTGTTAGAAATAAGTGTGATATTTCTGCTTTTAGTAAATATGTGATATTTCTTTCTACTGTTTTGAATATTTAGACATTGAAAAATTCATGTGCAAATGACTGCCTTATTTTTAAAAAATTGACATTTTTGCAATTGATTATAGTATTGTTGTGAAATGTTTATTTGTGAATTGATATTCCATAAATTGTGATAATTCCGTATTCTTGAATTTTTATAAGAGTTTTTCTATACATATTAAATTGGCAATTATGCTAGAATGCCTTTACAAACTGCTACCTTTCTAAATTTGAGCCCAAAATATTTGATTGGTTATTTTTGAAATGTTATAGAGAGTGACTGTTATTAATGGTTTAAGTGAAATTCATATTAATGGATTCAGTGATATGTTGAGTACATGATATTGCTGCTTTCGAATGTTTAAAGAGATTTGGAAATAATTTAAGTATGCAAGTGGACTCATCCGGTTCGCCGGTGAGGTATAATTGGACCTATCTGGGACGCCGGTAGGGTTTAAGTGGACTCATCCGGTACGCCGGTGAGGTATAAGTGGACCTGCAGGGATTAAGTGGATCTATCTGGGACGCCGATAGGGATTAAGTGGACCCATCAGGACGCTGATGGGGTATATAGGTGACCTACTTGGGACGCCAGTAGGGTATTTTGTGAAATCCTTTGATTTATGTACTGCCGTTAAAAGTGTTATAAGCATTTCAATTACTCGGATTATACTTAATTATGCATTTATTGAAAGTGAAACTGTTGATGCATTTCTGTTAATAGATCTCATTTTGGAAAATATTGATATCTTTCAATCATGATTATTTTTAGGATTATGATGTTCACTTACTGAGTAGCCAAACTCATCAAACTATTGTAAACATTTTTTCACGATAACTACGGATTCATTTTGAGTGCTAGTCAAGATCAACCTTGGAAGATACTGTTATTGTGCTAGCTTTCTTTATTTACTATGTAAGACCTCGCCACTGTAAATTTGTCCTATCAATAGATGTATATATGTTTTGTCCGTCACATCTCAAGAATAATAGTATTGTAAATTCTTGGGGTGTGACAAATACATTCCAGACATCCAATAGGAGATGACTACAAGCTTAAGAGGAACGCAATGCATTACAAATAGTGATTGCCATAGGCACTGAAAAGAGTTTAATGAGGTGATTTAGTTATGGACTACCTACGAAAGGGGGGATTTCCTCAGAGACAGTACCATAAGCTGAAGATTCTGTGCATTGGACCTTGTCGCGTCCTTAATAGATTGGGAGAGAATGCATACAAACCAGAGCTTTTGGCAGGTTATGATATTTTGCCAATTTTTAACATTACACATCTATATGATTATCATGGTAGGCACAACAAAGCGATAGAGACTGATGGGTAAGACCAGTTGCCAGATATCAAGGCCAAGGTGTTTGATTATGTGCTTGACACAAGTATATTACCACGAGGCATGGATCATTTACGCAGTATCTTGTGCACTGAAAAGATAAATCTGCCCTAGATCTCAAAAGCAAACTCAGTTATAGAATTCAGAAACACATTCAAGTCCCCTATTTATTTTGAGAGAGAAATATATGTTACATGTGAATAACGATTGTAAAACTCAAGGAAAGATAATGGTTAAGAGTAATAATCTACATTATTTATTTAAATGGTTTTGTAGTTGCTACATATAGCCCTTCTATACTTCCTTTATTGTGCCTGAGAGTTGCCCTAAGGGAATTCATCACATTGCCAAGTACTACCAATGGTAAATTACTCACATTATTGATAACTTTATATTGGGCTTACCCACTCTTTATAGGGAAACCATATTATTTCATAATTAACAAAGCATCAAATTTGTGTTGTATTGTAATTGTTCTTGCACACAAAACACGTTTGTAGAGTTTGCACTAAGGATTGAAAAAACGTTGAGTCGACCAGAAATCGCCTCGATCGACTCGGGAATTGGACATCTCGTGCAGATTCATATGAAATACCGGAAACCAGATGATTCTAGAGTTGAAACGGCGATTTTCAAAAAAAATCGACGGCTCGCTACAGTAAATCGGCGAGTCGCTAAAGTGAATCGCCCTTGTGACACCATGATTGCTCTGATTTAAGCAATAACTTTTATTTTATTTTATTTTTTCTGTTTTTCTATTAAAAAGGTAAATTACATGGCCCCACCAATGCTTACGCCAACGTGTTCCATACATGGCCCCACTTACACGTGGCCCTTTTCACATCATCAACTAACATAATTCATTGGGTTGCTTCTTTTAAAGGGTCTCTTCATCCCACATCTCTTCGATGTGGGACAATTCTTATATATACACCTTTATCTTCTACTAACACTTGAGGTTTTAAATTAACATATTTGCCTTTTACATACGTTACAATGATGGTGTGCCCAAGGGTGTTCGCCCAACGGTGTACGCCCAATGGTAGTAATTAAGTTATATGATAAAAAAGAAAAGTTATTAAAACTAATAATTGGGTGCTCACCACCCCTATCTTTCACCAAAACAAATTTAAATTTACCTACCCAAATAAAACATTAAAACTCTATTAGGCTATTATCTCACGGGATTATTTCATTATATGATTATCAATTAATTAAGTAGTTAATTGAGATTAAAATTAGTACTTGCTCATAGGATATTAAAAAAACATAAAATAATACTAATTCTAGTTCATTTAATATTAAAAAATATTAGTTTAGAGGATATTTTAAGAGAGAAAAATAACACTACAACATACCACTTTAGAATTTATTTCTACATTGATAACCAAATCTTTCATTTTATTTATTTTAATTTATTTGCATTATAAATTATGTAATGTACTATTTTTTCTTACAGTTATCAATAATACATTTTAAATTAGATGATATTATAAGATATTTTGGATTTATTATTATTTGTATAATAAAATAACTATAAAATGTAAACCAACAATTTCAATTTCAATATATAATATTATAGTTAGTTAGGTTGTAATAATTTTGGATTATAGTTAGTTAGATTGGAATAATTTGGGTTTCTTTTTATCATATTAGGATTTTCCTTCCAATTCGAGATTTTTGTGGCCATTTTTTCATCGATTTAATCAATTCTTTATTGTAGTCTATGTATGATTATATACTTCATCCATGATAATTCTATGATTTTTCTTTGGTCTGATGTAAATATAATGGGTAACATAAGTACATACGGGGAAAGAACATCTAAATATTGGCATATTGATGAAAAAAATGAAAGTTAATAATGTAATACCCACATTTCTTATTGGATTCCTAAAAAACACCACTTATAATGAATTTTAATAATTTTTTTGGATTTTCTTTTGAGGCTAAATCCGACCGATTCGGCCAATTCCCCACCCGGATTGTCGATTCACCGATTCGGATGGGTTTTTCGGGTGCTTGATCCCGGGCACCATTCCGTTTTCTAAACCACTGGTTTGCACCATGGGAAGTCATGCATATAATCGCATACATATGTACAACATTGTCAGGATATAGTTGTAATTGCAAGGTCAGCTTGGATGACAATTAATCTTATCAGTAGTAGATTATCTTATCCAAAATTAATAAGATGCGGTTAGCATACTGGCCACAGAGTCACATGTAGAAATGCATGCCACTTAATAATTTAATTTCAAAATAGTATTTGATCCTAATTATTAAGAAATATATAATCTTTAACATGGAGATTATTAATATGTAAAAATAATTATATTTTAAAAACTAGAAATGATATTTTTTTGGGGAAAATATTTGAACCGTTGATTTTACTTTTTCTTTCAAGGACCATTACTCAAGGGACCTGGTCTTGGTGGACAGTGTAGATCTCCAGCCCGCATAGTAATAGGTGTGAGCATGGCCACACCAAACAATTATCCAAATTAATATAGTCTACACGATATTTTTTTAGGGAAAATAACGTATATATCCATTATATTTAGCATTATTACAGAATTAACTCCAAGTTTCGATTAATACATCTATACCCATTTTTTCAACTTCATAACACCTTTTTTTATAAAAAAAGACGGAGCTGCCCATTTTCGATTTTTCAAAAACTGAGATGTTTAAAGCTTTTGGTTTTTTAAAAATCGAACAGTAATTATTTTCGAATTTTGAAAATACGAATTTATATGTTTTTCAGTTCTTGAAAAACCGATAATAGGGGCCACCTAATTCTGGTTCAAGGGTTTAATGATTCATTTTGTGGATTTTCTCTCTCTAAACTCTGGTTTTTTTAGCTTCTTTCTCTGTGGGTAATGATGTGAGGAAGAGGATTGCCAAGAGAGGGGGTTGAGCAAGAGGGATAAATCTTCTTCTCTTTGGTCCAAGACCAATAATGGTGAAGAGAGAAAGATGGAAGTTATGGCTTTCAGTCTCCTCTGCGCTTTTCTCCTTTGTTGTTCTTCTTCCCTTGCAAGTAATAATGGAGCAGTGTTGTAGAGAGAGAGAGAGGGAGGATAAGATAAATGACAGAGCTTTGGGATTAGAGGCCCGTTTCCCTAATGTGCTTTTCTTCTCTCATATTCTTCTTCGTCTTTTGTTGTTCAAGTAATAATGGAGGGCAAGAAGTTTGCAATGTGAAGAGAGAGTGGAGGGCGGGTTAAATATGAGAGTTGAGATTGAGAGGGAGAAAGAGACAGAAAGAGAGAAGCCAGGGGTAGGGGCCCATAAATATAGAGTTGAGATTAGAAGCTCTCGCTCACTCGTTTCCCTTATAACTAGTTGTTGTGTGGAGGTTTCAACTAATCGCATGTGAAGAAGAAGGGGTGGGGCTAGCAAGGGCAGAGAAGGAGAGGTGGCGTGGCGGAGAGGAAGGGGCACTTGTGTAGGGGTTGTAGCATGTGCTGTCTGCTTTTGGTTCAAGTGTAGAATGGTCCATTTTTTGGATTTTCTCTCTCTAGCCTTGGGTTTTTTTGTACCTTCCTCTCTCTATGGGTAATGATGGGAGAAAGAGGGATTGTCTATGAAGAGAGAGGCTTGAGAGAGGGATAAATCTTCTTCTCTGTTGTCCAAGACCAATAATGTTGAAGAGGGAGAGCTAGAAGTTATGGCTTTGAATCTTCCCTGTGCTTTTCTCCTTGGTTCTTCTTCTCTTCCTCTGGAAGTACTAATGGGAGGAGCGCAAAGAGAGAGAGGGAGAGAGGCTAATGTTTTAGCACGAAAATTTCGGTTTTTGAAAAACCGAATGCAATTCCATTTCGGATTTTGAAAAACTGGAAATGGGCATTTCCATCTTTTCAAAAAAAAATTGTTAGGATAGTGGTGTAATAACGAAAACTTGGATGTAATCCCGTAATAACAATAAATATAATGGATATATATATGTTTTTTTCCCCTTTTTCTATTTCTTGTCCAATGCATACCATGTATTACAAATATTATTTAATCACCGACAGTTTTCTGTGTTTTTTAGCTATTTTTAGTTGCTTCAGGCTAAAAATATGAACTTTTCAGCAATTTACTTTAAATAAAGCAAAAAGATATTTTAAAAAGATAAAATTGTATGTAAAACCTACCTATAAGTTTATCTCAAATAATTTTATGAGGGACACCACCAAATAACAGATAATTCATTATCAAAATTGATTTTATCGAAACAGTGAATTAGTGATAATGAATATATTTAAAAAAGAGGAAGACATGGCTATTGCAATGAACAAGACAGAAACAGCTAGAGATGGGAGATGAAATAGAGAAATAGAGAGAGATAAGAGCCAAAGTACAAATAAAGTTGATACAGTTAAAGCTAAAACTGGGGTGAGAGAACTGAATAAAGTTGAGAAGAGAGAACAAGGGAGAGGAAGGTGATTTTGAAATAGGAGAGGCATAATTAAATAAAGTTGAAATAGTGAGAGTGGTTTCTAATGCGTCCTTAAAAAGGAAGAGAGAAAAACAAGGAGAGATGGGATTAAAAAGATAGAAGAATAAAAAAATGACAAGGATTGTCTTAAAAAGGAAGAAAGTAATAAGACGAGGAGCTGCGTCTATATCTTGACAAAAGAGAGGGAGGGGTTTCCTTTTCTTCTTTCCTACTATGTAGATTTGGTTTAGTTGATGAGATAAAAGAGAGAGAGGCTTCCTTTCTTTCTCTCTTCAAACATTAATTAGCGTTTAAAGAGAGAGGGAGATAATTCCTCGTTGTTGAGATTGAGATAGAAAAAGCGATGTCTCCACTTTTGATCGATAGCTGCCAGGGATTTGTAATGTTAAAGAGATGATAAGTTACACGATAGGGATTAGGGACAAGTAGGAAAATAGATTTAAGATTGAACTATCGCTAAATCAAGATTTATACATGTCCTAATTACTTTCCGAAAGTTGATTTCTAATGGGCTATTTATTTCTTGTTGTTCTCGATATTGGATTTTCTTATGTTTTAAAAATGGAAAATGGTTTGATTGGGCTGTAGCCCTATCAAACTAAGTAAAGCCTCACCTCATAATTCACCAAAATTTACAATTCAAGCATTGGAAAACTCTTACATGGAACAAATTAGTTGTCAAAAAACAAATTATGATTTCAACCCAAAAAATATGTATATTGTAAAAAATTATCTAAACCTATCAGTTCACCCTAAAACCTAAAAATTGAAAATTATTAATAATTGTATAAGCTAAGAAATGCAAATTAAAAAATTGGAAACGTAATGTTTAATTATAAAAGCTAAGAACTGCAAATTATAGAGGGAGATCGGTAGAGAGAGAACAAGAACTTTCAATCTGATATTTTCAAATTGATATGAAAATATGTTCATTATTTGCCCCCAAAAAAAAAACATATTTTCATTTTATATTTGTTCGTAGAGTTCCGGAATGAAAAGGAGTTACGAGGCAAATCGTTCCCAATTTAAATTTGAATTCTTTAACCAAATATCTCGCAAGAGTAAAAGAATATTTTTCCATTTAAATTCATGAAGTTTTCTTGAAACCTTAAACATTAAATTGGAAACATTTTAAATTTTTTAATTTTTATTTTTAACGTAAACCACGATGGAAATGATCTCATTCTTGAAATCATAACTAATATAATCCCAAGAAAGATACTTGGAAACATTTCCACAGATCAAATGGATAGTCAATTATTGATGCCAACCAAGTTTGGATAACCAAATTATTGATACCAACCAAGTTTGGATAAGATTAAAAACTATGTGTAGCATTAAAAATTCAGGTTTTTCCTATAAATATGGCAAGGTAATCCTGCTAAAGCACTAAGGCAAACTGAATACAGCAGCTTGAAGAGAAGAGCAGGAAAGGAAAGGAAATGGAGAATTCAAACGTCCTCGTTGCATACTGCCCCGTAACTGCGAGCATTGCTCAAGCAAGGTTTAACCTAACCTACCCCAAATGCTTTCTCCTTTAATGGTATCCAAGTTAGGGATGAAGGTGAATTTTTATGTTATTTTTTATCTATCAAAAATATATACATATATGCATTAATCATCAGGCTTAGAGAGAATCTACACTCGTGAGGGTGGTCGTCTCTATGGAATCCATGGTTGATTGAGTTGAAACCACTATTTGATTCTCGTTTCTCACTGTCATGTCTCTCCCATAGTTATTGAGAGCGAGAGCTTCGGATCAACAACTGCCCAAAGCTCGGAGCTCCGGAATGAGATCTTGTAAGGGTAAAAGTAGTAGATTGAGATCCCGTATGAGCAGGGAGCACGTTCCCAATACATTAGGTTCTAGATCCTTATTTAACGGTACGCGTTCCGTATCAAATGGGCTCGTGTTCCCATATTCATTAGGATCGCGCTCCCATTGAAAACAGGATCGCCCCCATCTATCAATGACCACGTTCCTATTTAGAAAGGATCAAGATTTAGTCCGTGCTACAATTGCAGAACTCTACTTTTATGAAAATTTGGCTTAAAATAAAATTATTTTATTTTAAAATTTAATTTTATTTTAAAAAATTCTTTTGGGAAGCTTCAAGAACGTAGGGATCGAGTTCTGAGAACATAGCGATTGCACTTTTAAAATAAATTTTGGGAGCGGGGTTCTAATTTATTCAAGAACGAGATCTACAATTTTAAGGAACGTGTTCCGTGCGACAGTGGGATCGAGATCCTTTGCGCATGGGACAGTGGGATCGAGATCCTTTGTGCATGGGACAGTGGGATCGAGATCCTTTATTTTTTAAAAAAATTAAAATTGCTTATTTCTGTTATTTATTTCTTTTTTTGAAAATTTTGCTTCTTGAAACATAATTTTGATGCCTTTACTAAATGAGTATGGTCTCATAAATACAGGTCTTACATTTACTCCCAGTTAGGATTCCCTTCTCAATCTTTTTTTTGAGGCCGGGTATTTAACTTTGCAGCAACATTGGTCACATTGTAGACCTCTTACTTTTGTAGCAATTTATTTATTTTATTTTTTAATAGTGACTTAGGACCTTGGTAAGAATTGAACTCTATGTGGTGCGTGGAAGTTCTAAACTATATGTTGTGACCTCCTTGTACTAGTAGTAAATGGTCTCAATGTATAGTATCCCGTTAAATATTTTGATCTTTTTGTTACATTTTAATTGACCACAACCCTATATTGTGGGCGGTAATTTATTTTATTTTTTGTAAAATAATGTTATACTTTGGTTCACATTTCTTATTATTTGCTAATTCCTTCTTGTATTTAGTTGTGTTGTTGTTTCATTTTATTCTCCCAATAAATCTATGGTATGTTTTGTTCTATGAGAAGAGAGTAAGCATTGTTGCTGGATTTATTGAAGGGAAACGTTTATATAGAGCCAAGGCTCTAAACAATCAAATTTGAGCCTACCGAAAAACTTTCACTAGAAGAGGTTGTTTCAACCCCCAAATATCTTCAAATTGATCATCTCGACATCAAGATGTATGGACATGACAAAAAAATGGATGGAAAGTTTTGGAAATAGTATATTATGTAACTCATTTTTAGGCTGTCAATTTTCAAGATTTTAAAGTTTTCATAGATATGTCAATCTACACAACTTTTGAAGCTTTAAACTTTATAAATAAATGTGAAAATATATTTTAAGGCTATCACAAAGATTTTCAATATTGAAACCACATTTCTCGATACTATTTGAAGGTAGCCTCTAATTTGATTGTTTAGAGCCTAGGCTCTATACAAACTGCCCTTTATTGAAAGTTTCAAAACAAATTGTCAAGTATTACACTAATGACACTAGTAATGCCATAAAATTATTGTTTAATGTAATTTTATGGCTTTAACATATCTGTATAATAGCTAGAAATCATTATCATATATTGTGTCATCTTTACACATTCAATTTTTTAATTCTATTACACCAAATCCGAAATATTCACAATTCTACAACTCACGTTATTTTTTTGTGATCCCTTTTTTTTACCCGATGTTTTCCTCCATCTTTATGAAATAAAACTGATTTATTACGATCTTTTGGTCTTCTAATATTTTACTATTCCCCGACTTGCTAACTATGGATCCAACCATAAGACACATCTCTCTCTCTCTCAATTATATGAAAATTATCTGTGATAGATGAATACTTTATATCTATATCTTTTGATTTAAGTTTATACAAGTAAAAACCCACATGATTTTAAGTTCATCTCTCGTAGGCATTTTGATAAATTTCTCTTTATGCACTGGACTAAGTTCAAATCAACGGCATCTATATTTCAAACAATCACATAGTTGTAGAAAAAATGAGAGAACAAAAAAAAAAAAGTAACTTGGAAGAAAGAAATACCAAAATACTCGGAAATCTTGCTGGCATTTTGATCATTTTTAATATCTAATTAACCTTTTTTTTACCAATGATAATTATAGATTTCCTAAATTTAAATGAAAATATCTATATAAGGTCGCAACATTATGCTATTGAAGTAAGGTGCACCTCAAGAAGTAATTGTTACGACGTTGGAGAGCCCTCCATTGATCATCTCGACTTTGAGATGTGCGGATACGAAACAAAAAAATAAATTTCAAGTTCTAAAAGTAGTGTATCTCCTATTTTAAAGATTTTTATGTATTTATAGATTTACTCGATTGGTAGTATTTTTTATATACCAGGAACAACTGCACAAGGAGTGTCCTTGCAGCACAGATCAGCTCCTAGCAAGTCTGAAACATAAAAATAGCTCAAATTCATCTCCCTCCTTTACACAATATATTTTGAAAGCGTAATTCAATACTTGTGACCGTGAATAATCCATGGATGGGAGTGTTATCATTGTCCAACCATTGATTCGATGGTGATGGAGACCCTTAGTTACCGAGAGCGCTGACCTATGGTGACGCTCCTGCTCCGGAACACAGCTCCGGCCTTTTATGACCGGGACCTCTACTGGAACTCGTTTTAAAGTTTTCATGCATGCTCCTATACATAGGATTCTCCATCCATGCACAAAGCATCTCGATCCCACTGTCGCACAGAACACGTTCATTAAAATTGTAAATCTCGTTCTTGAATAAAATAGAACTGCTCTCCCGGAATTTATTTTAGCAGCGCAATTCCTATGTTCCCGGAACTTGATCCCTATGTTCTCAGAGCTTCCTCAAAGAACTTTTTTAAATAAAATTTAACTTTTAAAATAAAATAATTATGTTTTAAGCCAAATTTTCATAAAAAGTGGAGTGCTGCGATGGGGGTGTGGACTAATCATGCACGAAACGCGATCCTTCCTTGCATGGAGCTCAATCTTTTCCAATTAGGAACACGTGCATTCTTAGATAGGGGCGCGATCCTGTTTTCAATGGGAGCGTGATCCTAATGAATATAGAAACACGATCCCATTTGACATGGAATGCATACTCGTTAAAAGGATCTAGAACCCGATGTATTGGGAACATGCTCCATGTTCATATGGGATCCCAATTCGCTACTTTTACCCTCACCGGAACTCGTTCACCAAGCTTTGAAGCTTTGGGTGAACGATCTCCGGAGCTTTTACCGTTGCTGGAGCTTTTGGTGAATGAGCTCCAGACCTTTGGCCGTTGCTGGAGCTTTTGGCCGCCTTCAATCCGATGCTCCCGCTTCCGATAACTATGGGGGAGATATGTCAACGAGAATCAAATAATGGTTTAAACTCAAACAACCATGGATTCCATAGCGATGACCCTCATGACTGTAGATTCTCTCTAAGCTTAATGACTACTGCACACACACACATACATATATATATATATATATATATATATATATATATATATATATATATATAGAGAGAGAGAGAGAGAGAGAGAGAAATGATTCTCTAGGTCCCTCTCCCACCCATGTGTGTAGGACCCCTAAAGGATCACCATTAAAGTTAGCACAAATCTCTAGAAAAATCAAGTTTCACACCCATGTGATAATTTTTCAAAAGATCTTTGCCAACTTTAACGGTGATCATTTAGGGTCCTACACACATGGGTCGAGGAGGGTCCTATAGGATCATTACTCATATATATATATATATATATATATATATATATATATATATATATATATATATATATATATATATATATATATTATTGTTTTTTATTTTATTTTATTTTTTTTTGATAGATAAAAAGTAACATAAAAATTCATCTTCATTCCTAACTTGGATACCATTAACCCCGAAAGCTGAAAGCATTTGGGGTAGGTTAGGTTAACCCTTGCTTGAGCATTGTTCGCGGATATGGTCAGGATGTTCACGTGAATGGCAAGCACATTTGAATTCTCCATTTCCTTTCCTGCTCTTCTCTTCAAGCTGCTGTATTTTGCTTTAGTAGGATTGCTTTGCCATATCTATAGGAGAAACCTGACTTGTTAATGCTATGCATAGTTGTGAGACACTAAGAGGAATAATATATCATGCTTATCCAAACTTGGTTGGCATCAACAATTTACTGTCCATTGGATCTGTGGATCTGTTTCGAAGTATCTTTCTTGGGATTATATTGGTTATCATTTCAAGAATGATATTATTTCCATCATGGTTTAAGTTTAACAAAAGTAAAAATAAATTAAAATTTCCCAATTTAATGTTTAGGGTTTCAAGAAAACTTCTTGAATTTAAATGGAAAAATATTCTTTTACTCTTGAATAAGAGCAACAAAATTCTTAGCTTTTTGCTCCCAAGATTGCAATATTTGTTGAAGTGTGTTTATCTTCAACTATAAGAAATCGAGGTCAACCTGCGCAAACACATATTTAAAATATCTGATTGTTAGACTATTTATCTTATGTACATGGAGGTCACAATCGTTCTTGCCCCTTAAATTTCAAATTGGGTAGTTGTAAGAGTGTCATTGAGTAAATACAATGTTCCATCGAAAAAAAATCTTAACTCACCTCCAAGCCATCCAATTTACCATCTAATGAGTAGGAATGGTTGTAACCTCCATGTACAAAAGATAAATGGTCTTTTTGTAGTCAGCCATCCAATTTGACATCTGTGAATAGGAATGATTGTGACATCCATGTACAAAAAATAAATAGTCTTTATATATATATATATATATACACACACACATACATATATATGATATATACATTATATTTTTTGGAATATATATTTTAATAAATTTTCCTAGGTATCTATGGCGTATATATATTTGAAAGGGAAAATATCTCTATAGACTTCATTTACAACTTTCATTTCTCCATTGACCTAAGGCTTCAAATCATATCTTACTACATATTTTATTCATTTTTTATTAATTCTTTTGGCCCAAACGATCTAGATAATGTTTCTAAAGCCCTCTCTCTCTTGTCATGATTCCCTTTCTCTCTCCCCCGATTGACCTACCAAACCTCTCTCTCTCTATCTCCCCTTCTAAAACTACCACCACAACCACCATTGAAAACCCGAAAGAGGTTAGAGAGAGAGGGTAGAGCTTAAACTGGGTAGTAGAGTATATCGACAGAGGCGCTACAAGAGTGGGGTAGCTTGGCAGTGAGAGAGGTGTTGTTCTTGATGCGGAGGTTGGGGTCAGTGGAGTATTTGATAAGGATGCATAAGCACTTTCCACTCTTCTCCACCACCTGCTTCAGGCCCCTGCAGCAATCCTTGGTGGGCGCCGCCGCCTCCCCTTGCACATACAGCAGACATGTTGCCAGCCCTGTCAGCTGCTCCGTGCACTCTTTCCTGTCCTCTACCATGTCACCTCCCACTTCCCCTACCCCTCCTAAAACCACCACCTCCTCCCACTTCCCCTCCCCCCTTTCCTAAAGGGAAAATCCCAACTGAACCATAACACATGACACAAACCCCCTGAAACTCACCTCAAGAAAATCATCAAAGCTAGATTGGCCGAACTTGGAGCTGCCGATGAGAACGCCGGCTACTGCTGAAGAACTGCGCCAGCTTGAGCATGCCAAAAGCGAGCTTTCAAGCTGGACTCGATGATCTGTTGTCATCGATTTTATTTCTTTGAGGGCTTTTTGTATATATGAATCTCCATCTTTTTGTAAATTGGCCTTTCTTTGGAATGAAATATTTTTAATCATTTGAGCTTTGGCTGTTATTTTTTTTTCTCCTTTCATGTTGCAAACCTTGAAAAATTAACTAGCTGGGCAACCATAGGGCAAATGAAGTTTGGTGGGGTGCTTTGACCTCAGGAACATGCATTTTAGCATGTTGATCGTGCTAGAAGATTGTTCTGTTGTCGGCCAAGCTTTAGAGTAAAGGAGCTTATTATTGTCTGAGGAATGTGCAAGAGTATACGCTCCGTCGTTGAAAAAGCAAGCCTATGATTGCCGGTGAAGAACCATCAGCTTACCAAATGGGACCAAAGAGCATAGGCCGGTGGGACTTACTTCACTTTGGTAAAGTAACCATTCTAGCCAAGAAACCGTCATTGATTTGAGCCGGTTCCCGTCTAAAAGAATCAGGAACTTCTCAATCATTGCTCATGTTGATCATGGGAATTCGACTCTGGCCGACAGGCTTTTGGAGCTCATTAGAACCATCGAGAAAGGGCTTGGTCAGCCGCAATACCTCGATAATAAATTCCGATGACCCATTGCAGGCCGAGAGTAAGAACAAGAGAGAAGATGTGTAAGAAGAAGAGAGAGAGTTCTGAACATGACCAGTCTAGAGAGAGAAACACGTCAGGAGAGAGATTGAAACACGTGAGGAGAGAGAGATACGAAAAAGATGTCTTTAATGATTTGTTTGGGTTAAAAGTTAGAAAAAAAAAAAAGATAAAGTTATTTGGGGGATTAGAAGATAGGTTTTGAAATTTTGGGTTCAGGAAGAAATGAAAGTTGAAAATATGGTCTATGGAGATATTTTTTAATATCTTTTAAAATATTCTTGCTAGGTTCTAGGCCAACACCCGAACTAGATCGGGTTTGCATCCAAATTCCTAGACACGAATTGAGACTGGTTCAGGCAGGATCCAGGCTGACATGGAACCGACCTGACCCATTGCCACCCCTACTATAGCTCCTCTCATGTTTTCATGCTCTCTCGTTCACATTTTCTGGGATTAAAGCCTTGGGAGTATCTTTTTAAAACCGAATTTGATAAAATAAGTGTGTAATATAATAGGGAAGAAAAAAAACTAATTATTCGGCTATTACGTTCACATTTGTTTTCACAAATTCTTTAAAATCACCAAGTTGTCATAATTCAGATCTTGGGGATCTAAAATTAAACATTCCTCAAGTCTGGTTATATTTTTAATTTTAGAAATCAAAATCCAAAAATCCAAAATTTATGTAAAAAAATTTATCTTTAAAATTCCAAAAAAAATAATTTGTATATTCGATTAGCAATATTCTGGATTCAAAATCTAAATTTTTGGATTTTCAATATCTGAAAATAGGTAAAACCTAAATATCAGATTTTCGGATTATGAATATCAAAAAAAAATTAAAAAAAAATTCAGAGAATGTTGTGTAAAATTGGGGAAGTTGTTGTGTCATCCACCTCCAATATTTCATATATTCAAAACGTGAAACTTTGGATTTTCAATCCGAAAATAGGAAAAAAGTAAATTGTGTAAAATTGGAAAAGTTGTTGTGTTATCCACCTCCAAGATTTCATATATTCAAAAACGTAAATTGTGTAAACTTGGGAAAGTTGTTGTGTTATCCACCTCCAATATTTCATATATTCAAAAATAGGAAGAACCTAAATTTCAAATTTCCAGATGTTGGATTTCAATGATTGGAACATAAATAAATTAGGAGTATGCATAATTCCTGATATTGTATAGGTGAAATGTGGGCAATTTAGTTATTTTGAAAAAAGTGTGAAAATGGGTATGCAAGCAATAACGGATTAATTACTGTAAATTATATAAGATATGCACTTAAATTTTTCTTTCTTTTTAAAGAAAATTTTATAGATAGTGTCACGCTCATATAAAGCATATGAGGACCTCAGCTCTCAGGCATCCAATTTGAGTAGACGATTGGGATGACTTGAGTTACAATCACAAGTTAGCTTTTGAGCATGAGACCTTGATCCAATGGCTCATAGTTTTTTATTTTTATTATTTTGGATAATTTATTTCGTAGCATAATTTAGGGTCTGCAGACATTGAATATGGGCGAGCGTGATGATAATAGCAAAAAAGCAGTACTAGCAATGAAATAAGAATACCCTTGACAGTTGCAAGGGCTTTTGGTCATTTAGTTTTATTATAAATGTTTTATTTTTTATTTGTTCTAGGTGCCCTCCAATAAGTTGAGGGGACATCGCTAATTACACGAAAAATATTATATAATAAATTAGAAATCAAAACTCTATTTTTATATTGTATAGATCATCTGGATGAAATCTATATGTTTTTGTATAAATTTGGGTTCCAACACGCCTTTATTTTTTAAAAGGAAAAATTTTATATAAGGTAGCAACTTTAAAACGTAGAATTAAAGATGCACCTAAGAAATTCGTCGGGAAAGTTTGTTTTAATAATGAAAAAAACTCTCTAATTAATCTTCTCGATATCGAGATGTATAAATTTTTTAAAAAAAGGATTTACAGTCCCAGAAATAGTGCATCTTGTAACACATTATTTAAAACGTTCGTTTTCAAGATTTTGATATATTTATAGATCTACTTGATTTTAACTATTTTTGAAATTTAAAATTTTATGATTACATATGAAAATAGATTTTGAGATAATCCTAAGAATCTTTTACACCAAAATCACGTATTATGATAAAATTGGAGGTGCGCCTTAAGTGGATTATTTGAGGTTGAAACCCTATAGTAACCACACCCTTTCAAAATGGGTTTTTCTATAATACAATTTCGGAGGGCTTTTTTTTTTTTTTTTTTTTTTTTTTTTTTTTTGCTCCTACAAACACACATGCATGGGATAGTTGTTGCATACTCCCAGGTCCCATGTAATTTCTCGCACTTCATTAACCATCTTGACAGTATTTCTCTTCCCACAAGGAATTGTCTTAAGAGACCAAATGAAGACCTTAATAATATAAAGCTCTTGAAATGATCTGATTTGACGATGCATCTAACTGAATTGTTGCCGTTTGTTGTATTTTTTCCCTCTTCAGAAAAGCTATTTTATATCCTTTCAAGCATTTTTTTTTCAAACATGTTCAAGACGATGATAACACGAGTGAATACTATAGAACTTCACTAATGACTATTTTGAACTTCACTCATGGATTGTATACAATGAGACCATTTATCTTTAATACAAGGAGGTCACAATTATTTTATTTTTTTGATGAATGTTATGAGCTCATATTAAATAGATGCTTAAAAATCATGATATTACAATGAAGGTATCAAATCAGAAGAGATAAGCATAGAAGTTAGATGAACTCCAAGCATAGCGAGACCATCTGCTACATCATTAGCCTCACGATAGGTATGGCAAAAAGACCAGGATTTTGACTCAGAGGTCATGTAAGGACCATGAGATCCTCTGCTCCTACCTATACCATTTAACAAAATTCGAAGAATCTCTTTCAATAAAAATGTCTCCAGAGAAGCCCCTATCAACAATAATTTTCAATCCATGTAATAGGGAGCTCATTTCAGCTTGATTAGCTGTGGTGGAGCCACAAGGACCGGCCAAAGAGAATAAAACTAACCCTCATGATTATAAAGAAGATCACCAATACCAGCCGGGTCTGGATTACCTAAAGAGCTACAATCAAAATTGAGTTTGAGACAACTTTCCAAAAGTAACTTCTAAGTCCAATGAGGATGGCCCAAAGAGGAGAACGAGAAAACTATGTTTTTCAAATTGACAAAAAATGTCAGTCGGAAGAACACCCCGACCTTCTGGTGTGAAAGACAACCAGTCCCATATAGATTTTATTATACGATCTTTAACACCATCAATACTTAAAGAAGCCCCATCAAAAGATATTTCGTTACGTTGTAACTAAATCTGCCACATAATAGTAGCTCTAATGAAATCTAATAGCTTATAACCTTAATATCACCTCTAAGGAGGTCACAATTACTCATAAGTTATAACCATTTGATGTGAAATATGATAGTTTGGGTGTGGTACATACTTTGAGAAAATGTTTTTTGATGGATTAATTACAACCACCCAATTTCACATCCAATGATCAAAATTATTGTGACCACCTTATCCTAAAGACAAATAATGTGTGTGTGTGTATGTGTGTGTGTAACGCTTCTAATAATAATTTCATGTCACTGTGTTATTATAATATAATTAAACCATACTTCTAGAAAACCATGTTAGTGGTATTTTTATGACCCCAAATTTTCACACATCCAATAATAAATACAAAAATTAAAAAGATCAATTTACACCCTAGAAAATGAGTTCCTTCTCAGAATGAATCTCCACTATCCATTTGGTAAGTTTCATGATCTAGACCTACAAATTCAAATTCAAAATCAATTTTTTCTTCTTTAATATTGTTTATCTAGTGATAATAAAGCAATCTAAAAATTAGAAAAGGAAAAAATCATTGCATATCCTAAATCTAAGCATTTCTCTAAAATGGATGGTGTATATTAATTGAGCTCAAAAAGCACTTTTTAGGTGTGTTTTATAATTTTTCTTTTCTATAGTCGGTCATTAGAATAAAAAGAGTGTATATTAAAGGAAAAGTTTTATATAGCGCAGAGGCTCTAAACAATCAAATTTGAGCCTAGCTCCAAAATTTCACTAGAAGAGGTTGTTTTGGTGCCCAAATATTCTCAAATTAATCATCTTGACATCAATATGCATGGACATGAGAAAAAAATGGATTTCAAGTTTTGGAAATAGTGTATGTTGTAATGCATTTTTGGACCGTCACTTTTCAAGATTTTTAAGTTTTCATAGATATGTCGATCTACACTATTTTTGAAGCTTTAATCTTTATAAACAAATATGAAGATATATTTTAAGGCTATCACAAATAATTTTAGTATTGAAACCACATTTCTCAACTCTATTTGAAGGTAGGCTCTAATTTGATTGTTTAGAGCCTAGGCTCTATACAAATCGCACCCTTAAAAACTTGGGGTCGAACAAATGGCCCTTAGTTTTTGAGGATTCTTTCCTTGTATTATAGTAGAACTTTTGCATGAAGCCACCCCCGCCTATTTCCCATTGATACAAGGAAATCGAAATCAAAATCACTCCTAGTCATAAATGTCAATCAGACACATACCATATGAAATCAATGGCTAAACTGGTTTAACAAAAAATTGCCAAAACCTGGTTTTACATTTAAGGGGTCGTTTGGGTAACTGGAAATCTATTCCATGACAATTGATTACGAAGAAATATGACATTTCCACCTTTTGGGTACACTTTATAGTAAGGAAATGGAAATAGATTACCCGAGATTTCCCCAAAAATCATGAAATACATTACGTGCTGTGAAAGGTGAAAAATCTTTTACGTCACTTGATGGGTAATCTATCTTTAGAAATCTTTCGTATGCATCTCTCTGCCCGGTAATCTTTAGAAATCTTTCGCATGCGTCTCTCTGCCTTATCCCAGCATAATAAAATGTTGCCCAGTAATCTTTAGAAATCTATCGCATGCGTCTCTTTGCCATATCCCAGCTTAATAAAATGCCAACCTATCCCAGCTTAATAAAATGTCAACCCGCCTACTTGGTTTGTATAGGTGATCCCTCCCTCTCAAAGCATGTCCCCTGTCTCTTGAACCTAATAACTGGTTTGCATAACTCTCCCCTGTCTCTTGAACCTAATAACTGGTTTGCATAAGATTCAGAGATTTGGACCTTGATCTGACCCATTAGGTCTAAAACTAGAACTCGGGCCCAGACCAAGATTGGATCGAACCACGGGGTTGTCTGACCTGACTCGAATGTCACTTATGACAAGCGATGTGGAGAAGTTATCACATCCTGCAAAGTAATATAACCACACGCTTGGCCTTTTATGAACGAAATTTTGGCAAGCCCTGCTCACCCAATCTTTCGTCCGGTTGTATAAGTCCAGAGAGGAAAGCCTTCTATGAATTTCACTCGATTGTACAAGTCCAAAGGACGGAAATGTAGATATAGCACGAGCTAGTATTTAAAAAATCATTGATCTAATTCAGGATCATGCAATCTAGATCAAATATCGTTCTCGACGATCTGATTTCAGGAATATATAGAGTCTGACCAGTCTGTGCCAACTATGTAAAAGAGAACAGGACGCCTCAACCGGTTCCATGTTTCCCAATACAATTTACAATTAAAATTTGTAATTCTTAGCTTATAAATTAATAAAGTGAATTATATCGGGATCTGCCCCGGTCGAGCCAGTCCAGTCCGAGCTGGACTCCTAACAGTTCTTAGCTTTTACGTTAAAAAAGTGAATTAAAATTTGCAGTTCTTAGCTTTTACAATTAAAAACGCAAAGCTATAAAAGCACTCACGTTGAGTTTGCTCCATCTTTCACTTTTACTTTAAGCACGTGCAACCTTGCTGCCTGTAAGGTTGGTTTAAGCCTTTTTATACGAACTTTCTCTCCTACATTTCTTTGACGTTGGATAATGTTTTTTGGGAAAGGTTTCTATGCTTCTCCTAAAGCATAAAAGTTCTATCATCCCCCTACCATCCAGCCATCCAATTTTTATCTAGAGAGTCACTCACCGTTTGATCTTAGATCCAACTTCTCAAAGTATTTTATTTTTAGTTTTCTTTATCCAAATTGTATGAATGTGAAATTTGGTATGAGAATCAAATAGTGGTTTAAACTCAATCAACCATGGATTCCATACCGATGACCCTCATGACTCTAGATACTCTCTAAGCATGATGATTATATATATATTTATTTATTTATTTATTTTAATAGATAAAAAATAACATAAAAATTTACCTTCATCCCCAACTTGGATACCATTAAGCCCCCAAAGATGAAAGCATTTGGGGTAAGGTTAGGTTAACCCTTTCTTGAGTAATGGTCGCAGATGCGGCGAGAATGGCAATGACCTTTGAATTCTCCATTTCCTTTCCTGCTCTTATCTTCAAGCTGTTGTATTCAGTTTGCCTTACTGTTTCAGCAGGATTGCCTTGCCATATTTATAGGAGAAATCTGAATTTTTAATGCCGTGCATAGATTTCATGCTTATCCAAACTTGGTTGGCATCAATAATTTGGTTTTCCAAACTTGGTTGGCATCAATAATTTACTTTCCATTTGATCTGTAGATATGTTTCCAAGTATCTTTCTTGAGATTATATTGGTTATGATTTCAAGAATGAGATCATTTCCAGTATGGTTTAAGTTAAAAAATAAGTAAATAAATTTAAATTGTTTCCAATTTAATGCTTAAGGTTTCAAAAAAACTTCATGAATTTAAATGGAAAAATATTCTTACTTCTGCCAAATATTTGGTGAAAGAATTTAAATTTAAATTCGGAACGATTTGCCTCATATTCCTCTTGCCAGATATTTGGTTAAAGAAGCAAACTATGTCCAAGACGACAAGGAAGATGATGATGAATAGACTTTTTATATGTTTTTGCCATCTTCCTTCTAAGTTTATTTGTTTAATTAATTTGTTTGTTATGTCCTTACAATTTTGAGCAAAGTAAGTATTGATTTTATTCTTTAACAATTTACAGTCTTCCTTTTCTTTTTATTGGTTATTGATTATTACAAGTTACATTCTTTCTCTTGTTTGTTTGGATTATTAATGTGAAATAAGAGATTTTTGTTTGAATTTCACACTATTTTATTTAATGTATAAAAAAATAAAATTATGGATTCAAATAGAAGTGAGTTTTGGAATCTTTGAATTACTGAATTTTTGTTCCCTAACAAAAATACAATGAAAGTATTTTTTTTTTTTGGGCAAGTAATGAACATATTTTCAAATCAATCTAAAAATATCAGATTGAAAGTTCCCCTGCTCTCTCTACCCATCTCCCTCGATAATTTGCAATTCTTAGCATTTATAATTAAATTTTACTTTTCCAAGTTTTTAATTTGCATTTCTTAGCTTTTACAATTATTAATAATTTGCAGTTCTTAGGTTTTACAATCAAAATCCTCATTTTATAGCTTTTTACAATTAATAATTTACAGTTCTTAGCTTTTACAATTAAAATTTGCAGCTCTTACCTTTTGCAATTGAAAACGTAGGGCTTTTACAATTAAAAAAGTGAAACGGTCGTCTACCTAGGCCGTAGTGGCTCCATCTTGCGGTCTGTAAGGGTGGATTTAAGACTTTTTATAAAGGCGTTTGCTCCTACATTTCTTCAATGTATCGAACATGCCATTGCGCAGGGTGAATAAAATAATAATACGCTATTAACTGATTGGTACTAAAGAGACAAAAATAATATTAGCTTAAAGGATAATAAAAAGTAAAAACTAATACTGATACTACTAGTGTATTGAATATTTTTTTTAAAAAAATAGTGGTAGCTCATTGGCCATTTCAAAAGAAAAAAATAAGACTAACTCATACCATTTCAGAATCTATTTTCAAATTTCTTTACAAATGATTCCATATTACAAGTATGAATTCATTTATTATTTTTCTAATTTTCTTAAAACATGATTGCAATTTTATGTTTTTAAAATCTATATTTTATCTGTACTAATTAATACACATTAGATTTATTTATTTTTTAATGTCATACCCTTTTTTTCTCTCTATTTAATCAAAAGATCCAAAACGCTTAGAAACTTTCTTTTTTTTCATTATAAATTCGAGTCAGAGAGATCCATTCTATTGCAATGAGTTGCATTTTAAAATTCATTTGACTGTAAAATGAATATAATGGATAACAAATACTCAAATACAAAACATGTTCTCATACTTATGTATTTTCAATAAAATAATAAAAAACTATTATTTAATACCATTATTTTATTCAATACCTAAAAAAATAGATTTTAAAAAAAATTTAGTTACTTTTGAAATTTTTATTGCCGAATATTGAAGGTCTGGCTGATTCTTCGATCCGGATCGCCGATCCGCCGATCCGACTTGTTATTGGCTTGGACGATCCGGGTCACCGATCCATTTATTTCAAAGCATGGCATGGACCTTAATAGCATGTATTCTATTAGGAATTGTATACTATGAGACCATTTACTTAGTTACAACGATGCAACAACTACTTTTACGTCAGAGGTCTGGTTTGAGATTATATCACAAAGTTTGAAACAATTCTTTTTAAACTTTGAGTCTAGTCAATGACACTCATACAATCACCTTGACAAGAGTGACTGTGATTTCCTTGTTCCAAAAGTAAATGGTCTCTTTGTAAACTTTTTCTTTTATATAATTAGGCTCTAGCATAAAACACTAGACAAAAATCCTCAACAAACATTGAAATTCTGTTTTTCTTAACTTGAGAGTGATAATACGGAGTCATACAATTTACTTTTTTTAAAAAAAAAAAAAATTTCAAATCTTGACTTTAAAAACTTTAATTTAATTGTAAAAAACTTGGAGGATCTCCTATCATTTTTAGGTCAATATTGGCTCTCTACGGAAATCTTATTAAAATTTAGTTACCAAACTACGTAGAGGTTAACCTGACAATCCCCTCAAATTTTTTTTATTTTTTTCCCAAAATTTCAATATTGCATGTTCTATATTAAGTTTTCATATCAACAACAGTAAACCTTGATCCTCCTATTTAGACAGAGATTATTTAGGAGCATCTCACATATAGAGAATTTGCTCGGAGATATTATTTACTAAGAGAGTTCTCTTACTAAAGCTGAAATTTATTTCCAAACTACCATGAAAATCTGAGTGAGAGTCCTCGAAATTTATTTAGGGATTGTATAGAGACTTTTAGTACAAGGACAACGATCCAATGTGAAATCTGATAGCTTAGGTGTGTCAGGTTCGAGAAAATTTCTTTTGAACTTTGACATTGGTCAATGAAATAAATTCTACCACACAATTTCACATCCAATGGGCAAGATTAATTGTGACAACCTTACACCAAAAGTAAATAGTCTCATAGCATACTTTTACATTTATTTAAAACCTTGGGACTATAAGAACACTTTACCGAAGCTTACCCTTCCGACATGGGGTTATATTTGATCGACGTGTGGGTTCTAAAAGGATCCCACGTGTCGTATGCTTCTATTCTCCTCCAACATACCTAACATGTTTTTAATTTTTTTAGTTCAGTAAAGAACTGGATTTTTAACTTAACCAAAAAAATTAGCTGGAATACTTGAAAGGCTTTTACAGAGAGGAAAATAAAAACTTATCAAGAAATATGTTATTTCAAAGTCTTGTCGTATGCATGTGATTCTAAACCAAAAGGCATGCTAGTTTATCTGTCCTATATACTTATAAATTTAAACTATATGTTACTAGGATGTCTATGCATTATAGTTTGCTAAAGAAAAATTATTTACCTTAAGATAATAGAAAGAAATCATCAAATTAGCAATCCCGAACATTATTTATAGGGCGAACTGCTTCATTTAAAGTTTATGTACCCTAAATCCACCTTAAGAATATATGTTTTTATTCTTGCTAGATGTATCCACCTCTTAGCTGTGACTTAGGAGTCGTTTGGATACCTTGAAATATATTGTCTGTGAAATATATTACTGACGTAATAGATTACTACGTAATACATTACATGAAAATGGATTGTAACTGTTTGGATAGTATTTAGATGCAACTTGGGAAATACATTGCTCTTACTTGACGTGGTTTAATATGGAATTGTCTACCTTGCACCTTAAGTTTTCTCTTACATTGCTCGACATAGCGATTTAATATGAAATTGTCTACAAAGAAACTATTTGTCTTTGTACATACAATCATTCTTGTCCTTTAAACTTACACAATCATTCTTATCCTTTAAATTTCAAAATGGGTGGTTGTACCCGTGTCATTCAATAAATACAAAATTTCAAAAAAAAATAAAAATTCCTTCATGACTCACCTCAAGCCATCCAATTTGACATTTAACATTGGAGAATGATTGTGACCTCCATTCACAAAAGATAAATGGTTTCTTTGTATACATTCTTATTTAATATTGGAATGCATATGTATAAATAGCATAACTATACCATGTTTGTCATGCCTCAAAGATTAATAACTTAATAGTGTGAATTGATATTGATCATAAACATTGAGTGAACTATTTTAGTCACAAAAATATTGTGAAATGGTAAACTACGTTAAAAATTAGATTGAGATATTGGAAGAGGTAAATGTGTAAGTAATTTATCACTTCTTTATTGGTATCTAAACCCTAATCCCAAAAAATCCTCTTTGTTCCAAAAGAGTAATCATTATAATAAGTAAAATATAATTTATCGGTTTTTTGTCTCAATCTAAAGAGCAATCATTATTATGTAAATAAAATATAATTTATCTTTTTTTTGTCTCAATCTAAACCCTAATCCCAAAAAATCTTTTTTTTTTTTCAAAAGATTTAGTAATCATTATAATTTACTACCCCAGTGAATAGAGGCTAGAAGAGGGACAGAGAAGGGGGTCCCAAAGAAGAGGGACAGAGAAGAGAAGCTGAGTAAAGAGGATTGACTATGCTCGCTTGTAGCGAGAGCACAAAGAATGGAGGCTGGAAGAGGGACATAGAAGGGAGGCTCGAAGAAGACAGAGAAGGGAGGCTCAAATAGGGACAGAGAAGAGAAGATGAGTAAAGAGGATTGACTATATCATAAGGGAAAACATAGAATATTTGGTTGCATGAACACAGTGCCTGAAGAGAAGAAAAGCTGAGGAAGCAAGGAAGAGGAGAGAGAGTGGATTCGATGAACACAGTGCCTGATGAAGAGAGAGAAAAGGAGAAAAAGGTTGAGGAAGCAAGGAAGAGGAGGGAGGGTGGATTCGATGAACGCATTGTCTGATGAAGAGAGAGAAAGGTTGAGGAAACAAAGAAAAGGAGAGAGAGTGGATTCGAACAAAATGATTGGAGCAGAGAAATTGATACCATGATTTAGAAATTGCCTTGAATATGGAAAATGAGAGCTTGAGATACAGAGGGAAGTGATAGGCCTTGAATATGGAAAATGGGAGCTTGAGATAGAGAGGGAAGACATACCAGGCTGAGAGGGAAAAGGGGAACTTGAGAGGGAGAAGAGGATCTACGCATGAGAGAGGGAAATTTGTTTTTTAAACGCCCATAGTAGATTATTCCGTCAAGCGTGTAAAAGATTTCCTAGCCCTGAGAGAGGGAAGTGGTAGGCTTACCAAGTTGAGAGAGAAAAGGGGATCTTGAGAGGAAGAAGAGGATGTACGTAGAAGAGAGGAAAAATGGTTTATGGTTTATGGTTTTTTAGACGAGCGGAGTAATTATCCGTCATGTGCGTAAAATATTTCCCAACCCTCCCCGCATGTAATAGATTTGACGATATTTGGGGAAATATTATGTAATCTCTTTTTATTATTTTCTTATTAATAAATGCACAAAATATTTCCTAGTAATCTATTTCCCTGTAATATATTTTCAGGTACTCAACCAACCCCTTAGTAATAAATAATGGGAAAGGTTTCTATGTTCCCCTAAAGCATAGAAGCTCTATCCTCCCCCTACCACCCAGCCGTCCAATTTTGATCAAGAGAGCTTACTCACTGTTTGATCTTATATCCGATGTCTCAAAGTATTTTATTTTTATTTTTTTTTATACAAATTGTATGAATATGAAATTTGGTACATGCCATCTTCTCATTAGGACGCACCTATAAAAAATATTTAAAATATTTTTTCGATAAAATAAAGTGACCAAAATACCCATTGAAGTTTTCATGAGTATTTTGGTCATTTTATTTTATTGAAAATATTGTGTTATATATTTTTTACTACTGTGAGTTTAATAGAGGAATGGACTTCCAAAGTTTGATGTCAAAATAGTTTATAGAAAAAACATTAAAAATAAAATAGTGTAGAGACGTGATATTGTAATTGGGGCAATCTTAGCCCTCCATTCAGAATGGACGGTTGGATAAGGGGGAGGATAGAACTTCTATGTTGTAGGAGAAGCATAGAAAGCTTGCGCATAAATAATTACATTAATAACTAACAGATTACATTTTTTGCACATAGTAAATCAGTTTAAATAAATATGTTAGAAGCATATTTTTAGGTCACGTGCCCTACATCTTCTCTAGAGATAGGGTTCTCTTTAACTCTTGTGACACGTGTACACCCCTTAAATGTGACTTAGTAATGTAGTAGAGATGCATACATAGTTGCTACAAGATGTTATACTCCCGCGGGAATCCACTGTCCATTTTCCCTTGGGTTAAATCGCACCTAGCCCTAATTTTTGGGGATATAACCTTTTCGACCCTAACAAAAAATGATTTCCTAATTACATCCTCTATGTACTTAAAAAAATAATATTTCAAGACTCAATAGAGAATATCTGATTTTTAGATGGCGTGATTTAAGTGTTAGAAAACTCGAGATTGAATACAAACTATTAAAGTACATGGTGTTGTTTAAGAATTAAAAAACGTAAATTTTAAATTTGTTCTTTTGAGAATAATTGTATAGTGATATTAAGTGGTTTTCAAATTTTTAGATTAAAAAAAAAAAGAAATTCTTAATATCCCTTGTTTTGGTATACGATTTTCCCACAGACTCGGATTTTAAAAACATTTTGGAAATATAGGTTTTCTATAACATATTTCTTCTAATCCCCTGGACTCAATTTACCCATTTGATTACTTGTTTTTTTCTCAAACAAAAACTTAAAAAAACACCTCTATTTGTCAACTAAACTCTATGCAACATTTTTATTTTAGTAGAAATGTGGAGTTGTGTTTTTAATTTTTGTTTGGGTAAAAAAGTGCAACAAGAAAGGGTAAATTGGCTCAGACATATAGAGGTATCATTTTAGTTTTTGTTTGTAAAGAAAAGAGTAGTGAAAGAAGGTAAATTGGGTTAGAATATATAATTTTAAAAAAAATTTATACCACCATAAAGTTTTTAAAGCCCTCTGTTTATGACAAAGTGGTATTACCAAAAAAGAGCGTACAGATATTTTCCTAAAAACATTTCTAGGGAAAATTTCAAATAATCCCCAAAACTAGATATTCTATGCAAGTTACCCGCAACCAAAGTTTTTTTTTCTTCACTTTTTACCCCAAAATAACCCCAAACCAAAATAAAAAACGTCCAACCTACCTTCCCTTATACCCACACCTCTCTCTCCTTTTTCCCACGAAAAGGCGGTCCATCGTATTCTTACAGCGGTCCAACAGTGTAATGTCGATCCAAGGACAAACTTGGCAAAAAATAAAAAATTCTGGGATTGGTCCTTCAAGATAATAACAGCCTATTTTCGGGTCACTCCATTATAAGTATATAAAAATGCGATCCATACTTAAATTTCCCATGTTAGTAATAGTTTAACATGATTTTGCATATGAAACCTTCTGGAACAATATAATCTCATGCAAGAAAAAGCTAGTGCTTAGTAACTATCAGCTGAAATATAAACGTGTGTCTGGTTGGTGTGATAACTTTTGTACAGATCTGTGTCAAAATGTAATGGTGATCCTTTAGGTTCCTACTAGTATGGGTGAGGGAGGGTCTTCATAGTGTCATGATATATATATATATATATATATATATATATATATATATATATATATATATATATATATATATGGTGCGGTTTGTATAGAGCCTACCTTCAAATAGTTTCAAAAAATGGTTTCAATACTGGAAATCTATGTGATAGCCTTAAAACACTACAAAATGCCTATAGGTGAAGTTCTACACTACTTCACCTACAGCTTTATTACCGTTCAAAGTTTATCACACGGTCATAAATGTCTGATAGTATTTGAATTTTAATATTTCTTTTTACAAATCATAATGATCTGAACTTTTGTAGGTATATGCGTCTTAGTTAGATGCACATGAATAAAATATAAAAACAATAATTTGAATGATAAAAATTATGCAAAACACCCCTATAAAGTATCAGCGATAATTTTATCATTTAATTTTAAGACAATTATTTTTTTAATAATTTATTTTGGAGCGAATTGGTCATATGTACACATGCCCCAAATTTTAGATAATTATGATTGGTACAATAATTTAAAAAATTAAAATACTACTGAACAATCGTGACCTTGACGATCACCGATGTCCAGTATTGTTTGAATTTTAATTTTTTTTTCTATAAATCTAAATTACTTGAAATTTGGAGCGTGTGTACATCAAAAATAGATGAATCTTCGAAAAATATCAAAAAAATATTTTACATGAAATAAATTGATCAAAATACCCCTGAATAGTTTCAGAGGTATTTTGGTCAAAAAAAGCCACGAATTATTTTTTTTATATTTTTATGTGGTGCGACTTTATGAGAAGAACATACGCCTAAGAAATTTTAACTGATTTTCATTTGTAGAAAAAAAATTAAAAATTAAATACTGCCAGACGATAGTGTTCGTAAGATCCACCCAGATTCAATATGGGCTGTTGGGCTTATACTCTTCCTTGAGCTAGTGGGCTCACCCAAGATTTTTTCTCTCTCTCTCTCTCTCTATCTCTCTCTCTCTCTCTCTCTCTCTCTCTCTCTATATATATATATATATATATATATATAAGATAGGAAAAAATTTATATAAGATTGCAACCTTAAAATGTAGAATTACAGATGCACTAAAAAATCCATCATAAACTGTTGTTTTATGTTGAAAAATCCTCCATTTGATCATCTCAATATCAAGGTGTATGAATATTAAAAAAAAAAAAAAATTGAGTCCCAAGAATAGTACATCTTCCAACACAATCTCTAGACCATCCATTTTCAAGATTTTCATATGTTCGTAGATCTAGTAAATTTTAACCATTTTTTGAGTTCAAATTTTATAATTAGATATGAAAATAGATTTTGAGATAATCCTAATACTTTTTTATATCAATATTACATATTATGATAAAATTTGGAGGTGCACTTTATTTGGATTGTTTAAGATTTTATATATATATATATATATATATATATATATATATATATATATATATATATATCTGGAAGATACTACAAAATGCCTATATGCGAAATTGAATAGAGATTTTGTCAATCCTCATCACCATCCAAACATCATCGTACGATCACAGTTGTCAGGTAGTGTTTCAATTTTAATTTTTTATTTACTGATTCGAATGATCTAAAATTTGGATCCTGTGTACATCTAGTTAAAACGCACCTAATAAAAATATTTAAAAATAATAATAATTAGTAAATAATAAATAAACCAAAATACCCACCATAATTTTTAGGGGTATTTTGGTCTATTTATATTTTGTAAATTATTGTTGTTATATTTTTATTGAGCGCATCTCACTAATATGTACATATTCTCCAAATTTCAAGTAATTTAGATTAGTAAAAAAAAAAAAAAACTCGAAATACTATCGGACAACTGTGATTGTGTAATGAAGTTTGGATGGTGATGAGGGTAGGTAAAATCACTATTCATTTGTTGCCTATAGGCATTCGGAAGAGTTTTCTATATATATATATATATATTTATTTATTTATTTATTTATTTGTTAAGCTACACCACTTGATGGTGTCTAAGTTTAAAGTCATCAACATTTTTGGATACTTAGATACCATTATCCTATAGTATAGTCACTTTTTTTCTAGGGGTATTTTAAGTAAGGGAAAAATTTATATAGAGCCAAGGCTCTAACCAATTACATTAGAACCTACCTCAAAATTTTCACTAGAAGAGGTTGTTTTGATGCCCAAATATCCACAAATTGATCATCTCGACATCAAGATGTCTGGACATAAAAAAAAATAGATTTCATGTTTTGGAAATAGTATTTTGTGATGCATTTTTTTACCATCAATTTTCAAGAGTTTCAACTTTTCATGGATCTATTGATTAATACTATTTTTGAAGCTTTAAAATTTATAAATAATCTTGAAAATATATTTTAAAGCTATCACAAAGATTTTTGGTAATGAAACCACATTTCCAAACACTATTTGAAAGTAGGCTCTAATTTGATTGTTTAGAGCCTAGGCTTTATACAAATTGCATGCTTTAAGTATTTAGTCAAAGGTAAAGTAGAAATTCATAATAGAAACAAAAATATTTATTAACAATAGTAGACAATGACATCACTGTCATAGTGTGTGTGACATCACCCCCAAGATACATTAATTGTTTTTTAACTACTAATATAATGCCTCTAATTTCTTATAAGAATATCCAGTCTATATATATATATATATATAATGATTCTATGAGACCCTCTCACACCCATGTGTGTAGCGCCCCAAAGGATCACCATTAAATTTGGTATAGATCTCTAGAAAAGTTATCACATGGGTGTGGGATTTGACTTTTTTAGAGACTTGTACCAAATTTAATAGTGCTCTTTTCGGGTCCTACACACATGGGTGTGGTAGGGTCTCATAGGATTATTACTATATATATATATATATATATATATATATATATATATATATATATATATGATGCGGTTTCTATAAGGTTGCAACTTGCAACCTTAAACAATCCAATTAAGGCGAACCTTAAAATTTTATTATGGCAAGTAATTTTGTTGTAAAAAATACTTAGTATTATCTTAAAAATCTATTTTCATTCTTAATTAGAAAATTTTAAATTCCAAAATTAGTTAAAATCAAGTAGATCTAAAAATATATGAAAATCTTGAAAATGGACGGTCTAGATAATGTGTTGCAAGATGCACTATTTTTGGGACTCAAATTTTTTTTTAATATTCATGCATGTCGATGTCGAAATAATCGATTAGAGCATTTTTTCAACTTTAAAACAACATTTTCGAGAGATTTTATATGTGCATCTGTGATTCTACATTTTAAGGTTGCAACCTTTTATTGATATATATATATATATATATATATATATATATATATATATATATAGCAATGATCCAATGCAACGGTTGTATCATAGTACAATGCAAAGACACTTAGAAAACCATGTTTGTGGTATTTGTATGACTTCAAATTTTGTACACACAGTCTCGTCATCTCAATAATCAATCCCCAAAGTGAGTTTCAATATCTTAGCCTTTATAAATTCAAAATCAATTTTTTCCTTTTTTAACATTGTTCATCTAATTATAATAAAGACATCCAAAAAAATTGGAAATGAAAAAATCCGTTTAAGGCTTAGATCAAAGCATCTCACCAAAATGAACGGCCTATGTTAATTGGGCAAAAAAAATACTTTCTAGGTTGTGTTTTCCTTTTTTTTTCTTTTTTTGTGATTGTTTATTAGAAAAAAAATAGTGTATATTTCAAAATTTGAATCAAACAAATGGCCATAAGATGGTTTTTTAAGGTTGTTGCATCATATTACTATACAACGGTTGCATAAAATCATTACCTATAAATATATATAGGGTGCAGTTGGCATACGGATGCGTCTGTAGCTGTAGAGGAAATGTGCACCTTCAAATTTTATTATGGTATATAATTTTAATGTAAAATGTTATTAGGATTATCTCAAAATCTATTTTTATATCTAATTATAAAATTTTAAATTTCAAAAATGGTTAAAATCAAGTAGATCTATAAACATATGAAAATCTTGAAAATGGATGGTGTAGATTATTTGTTGTAAAATGCACTATTTCTGATACTTAAAATCTTTTTATTTTTCATGGTCATACAATGATCAATCAAAGGGTTTTTCAACATTAAAACAACCTTTTCCAATGGATGTTTGAGGTGCATCCGTAGTTCTACATTATAAGGTTGCATCCTTATATAAACGTTTTCCATATATATATATATATATATATATATATATATATATATATATATATATAGAGAGAGAGAGAGAGAGAGAGAGAGAGAGAGAACAATTGTTTCAAGCGGGTTAGACTGCATTTGTACAATATGCGGTACAAAGGTATAAAGTTGGTCCATCTAAAAACAATCATAACTAGCGGTCCAAATGTTTTCTTAATATAATTATTATTTTAAGTTTTCAATGTTTTTTTTTTTTCATTATCTCTGTGTTAAAGATTATATATTCTCTTACAATTAGGATCAAATTGTATTTAAAAAATAAATTTATTGTCAAGCCCGCATTTGTACATGTGCAGACTTGGAGCAGTATAAGCTCAATGGCCCAGATTGAATATGGGTCGATCTGACGATCAAGACTGTATATCTGCAATATAATTTTAACAGTTTTTATATAAATCCAAATAACATGAAAGTTTGAGAATAAACTTTTCCCATCAAGGCGCACTTAATAAAAATATTAAAAAAATAATTCACATAAAATACCAAAATACCCGCAAAACGTTTCAGGGGTATTAAAATTTGGATCTGTTGAAAAAAATTAAATTGAATTACAAAATACAATTGTGATCATTGGATCGATCCAGATTCAATCTGGGCTGTTAGGCTTACACTGTTCCATGAGCTCATGGGCTGAAAAGAGCTTTTTCCATATATATATATATGGGAAAAGTTTACATAGAGTTGAGGCTCTAAATCAAATTTGAGCCTACCTCAAAAAGTTCGCTATAAAAGGTTGTTTTGATGCCCAAATATCTTCAAATTGATCATCTCGACATCAAGATGCATGATCATGAGAAAAAAAATGGATTTCAAGTTTTGAAAATAGTGTATTTTGTAACGCATTTTAAGACCGTTAATTTTCAAGTTTTCATAGATCTGTTGATCTACACTATTTTTGAAGCTTTGAAATTTATAAATAAATATAAAAATATATTTTAAGGCTATCACAAAGATTTCCAACAGTAAAACCACATTTCTCAACACTATTTGAAGGTAGGCTCTGATTTGATTGTTTAGAGCCTAGGCTCTATACAAACCGCACCCAACATAAATAGGAATGAAAAAATTAATTATTTATCTATTAAGTTATCTATTTTCAAAAAAAATTAAGATCACAAAGTGGCCATATTTCAGATATCAAGAATCTAAAATTAAACATTCTTTGAGTCTAGTTATTTTTTTAATTTTAGAAATTAAAAATCCAAAATTTATGTAAAAAACAACGTGATCATATTTTGCATCTTGAGGATCTAATCCAAAGTTCCGAAATTTATGTAAAAGATTTGGATTTTTCAAAATCCAAAAAAAAAATGTTGTATAATATTGTATAAAATTGGGAAAGTTGTTGCATCATCCACTTTCAATATTTCATGAGAAATGATCCTATAGGACCCTCTCCCACTCATGTGTGTTGGACCCCAAAGGATCACCATTAAATTTGACACGGATCTATAAAAAAGTCAAGTCTCACACCCATGTGACAACTTTTCTAGAGATCCGTGCCAACTTTAATGGTGATCCTTTGGGGTCCTACACATATGGGTGGGGGAGGATCCTATAAGATCATTATTCATATTTCATATATTCAAAATCTGAAACTTTGGGTTTTCAATCTGAAACTAAGAAAAACCTAAATTTCAAATTTCTCAATTTTGAATTCCAAAAAAAATAAATTAATTAAGAGTATGTATAATTTCAGATTTCTTATAATCCAAATATGGGCAATTTAGTTATTTTAAAAATTGCAAAAAGAGTATGCATGCTATAACATATTAAATAATATAAATAATATAGGATAAGCGGGTAATATTATCTTTTCAAAATCTTTATATATGGTGCCACCTACATATAAAGCATATATGACCCTTCGTCTCGCTATCCGATTGGGGTAAACGATCTGTATGGCTTGAGTTACCATCACAAGTTGGCTCTTGAGCATGAGACCTTGATCCATCAGGTTATAGTATTCATTTTTTTATTGTATAAATTATTTTGCAACAAAATTTGGGGTATGCACACATCTAATATGAGCATGTTAGATAACAATAACAAAAAAGAAGTTCTAACAATGGAAAAGAATGCCTTTGAAAGTTGTAGGGGGCTTTTATTTATGGGATTGTCTACAAAAAGACTATTTATCTTCTCTACATGGAGGTCACAATTATTCTTACCTTTAAAATTTCAAAATAGGTGGTCGTAAGAGTGTCATTCAATAGACATAAAGTTCCAAAAAAAAAAAAGGATTGTCTACAGACTATTTAGATTTTGTACATAGAGATCAAAATCATTCCTACTCAAAGATGGGCAATACTGCATTTCCGCCTTCGCCATCCTATAAACAAGATGAGCATGCAAGAAAGTCAAACCTACACAAACAGGACATACCACATGGTATGCCCACTTACTCCCAACTATGGTACATTTC
The DNA here is from genome assembly GCF_054954075.1 of Amborella trichopoda. NCBI lineage: Eukaryota > Viridiplantae > Streptophyta > Magnoliopsida > Amborellales > Amborellaceae > Amborella > Amborella trichopoda. The sequence continues at coordinate 14,389,476 of NC_142339.1, forward strand.
GTTGAATGGTGATGACCTAATTGACTATGGTCTTGAATAGTTCATTTGATTAAAGTACAATTTCCTGGAAATATAAATAGAACAATTTCTCATAACCTGTATATCAGCATATTACACACGACATGATATGGGCTTCAGACACAGCAGTCCTGAGAAATAGATAACGGTGGCAGCATATATAAACCACATCTGTTGTGTCGTTCATACTACACCGCACGAACGTGTATTGGTACTGTCGGATAAAAAGCCTTGTCAGGTCACATGCTTAATAGCTTTCATCTACACTGAGTTAGGGTTCAAAGTCACTGATGTGGCTTAAATGAGCAGTTTCAGCTCGTGCTTCCTCCAGCAGGCACATAAGATCTCTTACTAGAGGGGTAGTTACACCATGGGTAACCTTAAGTATATCCGCAGCCTTTGTTAAGGACTTCACTGCATTCAGAGTCTTCCCTAAAAACCTTTACATGATGAAACGTATGAGGAAGAAATAAAGGAATGTTTCTGTGACCTTATAAAGAAATGTAACTAGTCATATAAACTAGCTGTAATCAGCATTTTCATAAGCTTTTAGCACAACTTTTTATTTTTTTTGAAAGGTAGCTTTTTGCACAATATTTGCAAAAAAAATTAGAGTTGGTGATATATTGACTCATTTTGATGATTCACAAAACATGCATTCTGCTTCAACTCTGTTTGTCATGATATTAGATGACTAGGAACCCAAAAGGTGTATATTTTACAACCCAAAAATAGCAAGTTCATTTGACAGATTCATAGGACAGTTTGTTCCTTCCTTTTCTTACAGATAAAGAGACGTACACTAATCACCATTTTCCCAAACTTACTAAATGGGAAATAATTTCTCAACTTTCCAAATCAAGCTTCTTGATTCTGAAAAGGATTACTATACTAATCCTGAACTTTTTGAGGAATCCTTAATCAGTGGTTGTGAATGACTAATTTTTTTTCAATCTTTTCGACCAAGCTTCCGTAAGAGCAAGTCAGAAAAATCAAATGGCCTTCATATGGGCCTAATGTACCATAGATCACATGGAAATGGGAAATACTGTACTTATTCCAGTTCACCTGGAAATGAGGACGCTCGCATGCGTGCAAATGCAAACATGAAAATGTCTATCAGAGCTCGTCATTTATATCACATGGAAATAGAAAACTCACCATCTAAAAAAGGGAGACATCCGTGAAAATGTTCATCAGACAAAATACTGCATATAATCTCTACCATCCGTAACCAATGATGGATGGTGAAGATTAATTGCTCTTCCTCTTGAACAGAATCGCATACTTGTGTGGAAGCACCAGTCATCTCCACTTACCATTGTTTACAGACTTTGAGAATTATCTATACCATTTTGATTGTTTACAGACTCAGAGAATTATATCTACCATTTCCATTGTTTACAGACTCTCAGAATTATACGTACCATACTAGTAACATACTACAAGCGTTACATGTACGCCCAAATTTTTAACTGGACCAACTTAAAATCAAATAAAATTAGTCTTAATTGAGTTATTTTAGGAATTAAAACAGTGCTTCCCATAGGGGAAGTGTCACAATTTGGTAAACGATTGACCATACTACTAGCCATAGCATTTCCCATAGGGGAAGTGTCACAATTTGGTCAACGATTGACCATACTACTAGCCATAGCATTTCCCATAGGGGAAGTGTCACAATTTGATAAACGATTGACCATACTAGCCATAGTTATCAGATCGAGCAGTCCACCAAATCGGTGAGGGCTGTAGTCCAAATCAAAACTGATTTGACTGCTGATTGGACCGTTTGGGCCAGATTTTAGAAAAGCAGAAGAAGCTTAAGAACCATCATCATCAAAGCTTTATCCGAATCATTTGGGGTCGGCTATATGAATCTTGTTATGCCATTCGACTCTATCAAAGGCCATACCCTCAATATGACTATAAATGCCCATATTCTCACCACTTCCATCCATGTCCTTTTGGGCCTTTCCCTTACCATTTTAGAGTGTTCCACTTGAACAAAACCACACCTCCTGATCGATGTTGGATTGGGTATCCGCTGCACATGCCCAGTCCACCTAAGTCTACTTTTCCTAATCTTGTTGCCTATTGGAGCCACCCCTAAGTTCTCTCAAATATATTCATTCCGAACTCTATTCTTTCTTATCTTGCCACTCATCCATCTCAACATTCTCATCTCGGCATAAGAAAATTAAGAATATTAGTTCAAAAATATGAAATATATCAAAAACATTTATCAACTTTATTTAGGAAATCAAATCAATCAAAACCCAAAAGGTTTTTGTGTTAGCCATGATCGGTCAAGGCACTAATCAGTGTTCCGACTGGTTAGACCGGGTGATTCGGCCCGGTCTTGATAACTTTGCTACCAGCACACATGTATAGACAAATGCACAAAGAAAGTTCTTGATATAACTAATGAACACACATTTACATTTCATTTTGTTATTTTACCCAAATTGGGAGGTGTCTCGAAATAGAGAAGTATTGATAAATCTGGGCATTTTGGGTTGCTTCAAAAAAATGGAGATTTGGTTGAGTTGAGCTTGGATGCTTTTCATGAATTTCTGCCTTTTTAGGCTCAAAAGTGTTAGTTCCAAACAAAATTAGCAATGTAGACTCGGCCAGATGGACTAACTACGAAAAACTAACCATTCAAGTTTCCCACATGTATAATATTGCAGTCCTAAAAGAGGATGGAATTCTGGATATGCCCCTACAATCAAACAAAACAAGGAAATTAGCAATTAAAAAGATAGCATTACTTATGCAACAAACTTTTAACCAAGACTATAAATAAACCCACAAAGAAGCATAATGAGTTTTTGAAAGGGGTTAGTGTCTACCCCTATTTATTTAGTAATTGCATCCAACCATGCAATTCACACTATAATTTTTACAATAGAAGTATTAACACGATGGGTAATGATTCAGTTACTAAGAAAGGAGGAGTAAACTACAGCCCCCTTTTCCAAAGGTAAGCCTTTCTATGTGGGTTCAATTCTCAGCCATCCAATCCGAATGAATGGTCAGAAGAGCATCAGCCATAATGTCAGAAGTTATCTTTGATTGTTTAATCATGATCAGATGGCTCAGAGTATTTGGATTTTTAATCTTTTTTATATTATCATTTTAAGATAAAATTTGCAGCATTCCCCTCCTCACTGAGGAGCACGTAATAACAATAATATAAAAATATTTCGATAATAGAAAATGACCAAAATGCCCCAATAAGTTATAGGCATTGTTTATAGTCGAAAATATTTTCCTCATTTTATTTCGTGTGCCCTAGTGAGAAGGAGAAACTCCACAATATTATCTCAAAATGATTTGCAAGAAAAAAGACAAAAAAAAAACCCTAAAACTAGCCACATTAGGTGTGATGTTGTGAAGCTATCCCACCGGGCAATTTGAATTGGATGGCTAAAAATAGAAGTCACATATGTTTTTATATGTGGGTGGTGCCACATAGAAAGGTACCCCTTTCCTAAAATTACGGAATAGAATCGTTCTTGTTAGGATATAATAGAGCAAGCCCAATCCATTCCATGAAATCACCATGCAGTCTTTGTCAAACTCATAAGCAACAATATTCATAGGAAATTTCATAGCTTCACATACTTTGGTAAACAGGAATAGTTAATTGGCAATATCTTAATGCTTCTTCTCAGTCCTTTAGCTCCATCAATATCGGTGGGCATATCAAAATTAACGTAAGTTATTAAGTCTAACAAGAAAATAAAAGGTTACGTCACACTAACAAGAATGAGAATAATACAAAAAATGATAAATCAATGAGTAATTAAAATGAGTTGTAAGAATTAATAAAAATGAGTATTTATAAAAATAAGTTCTTTCTCTTTGATAACTAACTACTGATTCAAGAATCAAGAATGACAATAAAATAAATCAAACAAGGGAGTAATGACCAGCTTCTCTTTCGTTTATAGGTACAAGAAATCAATATACTTTTATGTTGTAGCTGTCAGTTGGATATTGACCATGTTTTTATGAATGAAGCTAAGCCATTGCCATTTGGAACTATGCTTAATTCATAGTTAAATTATATTAACAGCTTAATAACTGATGAAAAGATATGAAAGGAATAACCAATAAAGGACTGGTACCATTACAAGGGTCTCCCGAGTTCGCATCAAACCAATTGAGAGTGCATGGTATAGTTCCATTTGTTGTTGATCAATGATCCTATGCAAATTGCAAGCTTCAGAATACTCTGATTTAGTCAAGGGGTCAACATTCCAGTGCATGATATTGGCTTTCATTCTCATCACTCAAAGTTCCAGACACAATGACTTTTATCGAGTGAAACACTGTATGTGTGTGCATGTGTGTTTGTATATATATATAGCAGGAGGATATACTTATCAAATACAATAACAAACAATTTTATCAATTGGAAGATCGCAACAGATAGTTCAGCGTAAAAAGAATATGGGAAGTTATAGTAGTATCTTATATTAATGAGATTAATAAATCTATTAACTTTCAAAAAGGATACTTCAAGAGGAGACGAATTTAGAAGCATAATCTAGTTTCTCTCCCACTTCTTCTTTCCTCTTTCTTGTCTTGCACTCATTCCTAAGAAGTCCACAACGTTGACAAGTAAAATTCTTACCATCTGCACTGGATCATAACATAACCAGGAAAAGTTCTAGATGTCAACCATGGGAAAAAGAGGTTAGCCATATTTAATGAAGGTGCTTAGCATTTTAATAAGTCATTTCTATTACCTACCAGGATTTGGTAGCAGAAAACCATCACACTGGTCATTTATGCATCTAAAACCTTCCAAAAGGGCACTCTCTTTCAAGTCTTCATCAGAGCCCTTCAATATTGAAGCCACAAGTCATTTGCATCCATCCATGAATCAGAAAAATTTTCAGGACAGCGCATTGTACAGTTCATCTTGACAATGGATGGTTGAGGTTACATTCAGCATCTTGACAACCATCCATTGTAAACAACAAATTGTAGAGATGAACTTCTACTCTTTCAAGCAGCGGAGATCTTGACAATGAATAGTTGAGGTAACATACAGCGTATCGCTTGCATGCTGCATTTATCATGGTATACTTCCATAAAAGTGTGCAAGCAACAAGAACGGTAAAATTATACCACTTTAATGCAACGTAAACACGTGCAATTGAAGAGGTATTGCTCTTTGAGAGCCTTCCTCCGAGTCTCAGTGCTTCCAGCAATTTCAATGTAACTTATCAGGACCATAGGAGACAATTATAAATGAAAAAGTTAGGCAAAGAGTAACTAGAGCAGTTAAATAATACAGCACATAATGCACTAAACTAAAGGTATGCAAACATATAAAAGTAAATGCGTAAAGTCTCATACCTCAGCACCTTTAGGTATAGCTTCCATAGCACGAATTACTGCTAACTTTCCTTCAAATAGAAGTCCCGAGTTTGGTGCAGCTGCAACTCCAAGTAATTCAGCCAAGAAAACTATATCCAATAAGGTAACAATGGCTTTATTGAATGAAACAAGAAAAATAAAAGAATCACGAAAAGAGGTTATAAAGCTAAAGAAAGATATTATCCTCTAATATGGATCAATCGTCAAACAACAAATGTTATCATTACCTATGGTTTATGATAGAAATCACAGGATATATCCCTGTTCCCAAGGGTCTCAGTTCACTGTCACAAATTGTATGGGCATTGCACACCAACTGCAAGAAAGGGAAGTAGGGTCAAGAACATTTCAGTAAAACAACCAAGTCTTCTTCACCTACATTCATACAACTTCAATCAAGAGAAAGAAATTAAGACTACATTAAAACTTCTGTAGTTTTAGATATGTATCGATGCAGTCCTGCAAATGTCAACTCCAGCACATGATTTTTTTATTTTATTTTTTTACCATTCACGAGTACTGTTCAAGGTTATTGTTCATGAATTAGTGTTCATAGGGGTATTTCTGAAATTTTAAATATTGTTTAGGGGTGTTATGGAGTTTTTGAGAATTGTTCGGAATTTATTAATTAGTAAGAGTAGTTTGGTGTTTTATTATAACTTAGGGTTTAAAAGAGTAGCTATTTAAAACTTTGTAAAGAGGTTAGCAAGTAGTTGCTGATGTTATCATTGTAGAGAGAGTTTTTTGCATTGAAGCCTTTTGAGCTTTGCTTTTATTGAATCTATTGAATTTCAAATCCTAGTTTCTCTTCGATCTTGTCCATCCACACTTTGTGCTTCATCAACTCAGAGCCAATTGATTTTCTCCACACACTATGTGATGCAGGAAAACTCAAAGAAACATAGAAAAATCAGCAAGAAGCAACTTGACACAAGCAATTTTGGAGAAACCCTAAGCCTTTCTTCCACCTAAGGCTCAAGTCTTAGGCTTCTTTTACAAGACAAAATCTTTCTTTTCTTAAAGAGGAATACATGAATAACTCTCCAGCCCATCAATGCCCTAATTTATATTGAAAATTTATTGTTTTGGATAATATTTGTTCATACAATTAACTTTTAACCAAAAGGTCCTAACTTAAGTATAAATTTCATAACGATAGTTTTACACCTGTGAATAGTACCCATGAACAGTATTCATGAATAAACGTTTCTCATGAAATAAATAAAAAAATTATAAAAACCCTAGAATCCCTTAAAAAACTAAAAATCCTAAAAATAAGCCCTAAAAGCAAACTATAATATACATCCTTTAAAGTTGAACAAAAATAAAGAATAAGAATATTTTTTCCCTCCTCTATCATTCTCCTTTGGTTGGAGAGAATACGTCCTCAAGTTTTGAAGTGCGCCAAAATGAAATTGACGTTAACTCGACAACATTCTTCAACTCGAATATTGTAAACATGAACCTGGGACTTACGGATTACAACACTGATAAAAACACGAAGATTATGCATTGAAACAAAGAAACCCTCGAGGAAAGGTCACTGTATGCCGATAGAATATTTTTAATCACATAAACTTGTTGAAATTGCATCACTTCAGCCATGTAACCCTGCTGAATTTGCTCAGGCTCAGCTCTAGGACATACCACGAGTGCATCTTTGATATCAGCAATTAAACCAACAACTTCACCCTCTTCCAAAATATCTTCACCATCATCGTGATACTTATCATAGATCGGATCTCCTAAACGATCTTGTTGTTCATCTGAGTATATATCGAAGATTGGTGGTGAATCCCAATCTACAGCTTACTGATTTTTTATGCAATCTGTGTCAAAAAAAAATATCATCCTTTAAATTGAAAATCCTAGAGTGATGAACCGTCAAGGTATCTAGTCGTTGTCCTAATCACTCGACTCCACACGCGGAGAGCAAAAGTGAAAAGGATTGTACTCAAGATCCTCTTGGGCTAAAAGATCATCGTTTTGCCCCTTATTGAGGCTCGCGAATTACCACACTAGCTGTTGTACTTACCTCTCAAGTTCCTCAATTCTGTCATCTATGGGATCACAGAGTGGATCTACGAAAATCCGCATTTTAAAACCCCTTTTTACGGCCATGGGTTTGCCAAAATCACAAATCCTAGGCAAATAATCAACGAAAAATGCTGAAATCCGCAAGATCTATGTTGTTTTGGGAAAACCTTAGCCAAAATCAATAAACCCTAGACCCCACTATAACTTTCCCTCTTTGTTATTGACCTAGGGCACCAAAGAAAGTGGTTCTACAGTAACTCCATATGTGTATTGCTACAGTAACTTCCATACTTACTATAATAACTTCTATGAAGATCATGGCCTTTGATACTTGATGTAGAAAAACTCGAAGAAACATAGAAATATCAACAAGAAGTACCCTGACACCAGCAATTTTAGATAAACATGACTCTCCGGCCCATCCATGCCCTTATTTATATTGAAAATTTATTATTTTGGACAATATTTATCCATACAATTAGCTATTACCCAAAAGGTCCTAACTTAAGTATAAATTTCATAATGATAGTTTTATTCCTATGAATAGTACTTGTGAATAGTAGTCGTGAATAGTACTTGTGAATAGTACTTGTGAATAGTACTAATGAAATAAATAAACAAACTATAAAAACCCTAGAATCCCTAAAAACAACTAAAAACCCTAGAAATAAGCCCTGAAAACAAACTATAACATACATCCTTTAAAGTTGAACAAAATTAAAAAAATAAGAACATTTTTTCCCTCCATCACCGTGGCATTCAGTTTCTTTGGAAACACGAGGATGGCTGCACAAGAGTTGCGAGGAAGTGACCATGTGAGAGGATTTCGCGGTCGAGACACCGGAGTTAGACCCATGATGGCAGCTTTGGAGGGTATTCTTCAGAGATTTGACACAGTGGCTTCCGAGGTGCGCCAGTTCAGAGACATCACCCAGAATTGTGCCAACAAAGGGGTGAGCAAAGGTGATCACTTGCGTCCCCAATGTTTAAGATGTAGACCAAATCTGAATTTAGAGGATGCTTCAGACAGAGATAGTCTTGGATCATATAGGTTACTGGCAAGACACCCTATACCATTTGAGGATCGGTAGGTTCAAGCACTTGAAGGCTCTGAACAAAGTATTAGGGTTGATGTTCCTGATTTTAGCGGGAGACTACAGTCAAATGACTTCCTTGACTGGCTTGAAAGTGTCACAACAAATTTTTCCAATAGAATGATATGGAAGAGCATAAAAAGATTATTGGTACTAGGTTAAAAGGTCATGCTTTGTTGTGATGGCATCAAATATAAGTTAATCACACAAGAAAAGAAAAGTAAAAGGCCCTGAAGTAGGGAGAAGTTGAAAAGGCATTTAAAGGGAAAATTTCTTCCACAATTTTATGCAAGATCTTTACCAACACTCCATCGATTACAATATGATTTATTGGTACTAGGTTCAAAGGTCATGCTTTGTCGTCATTGCATCAAATACAAGTTGATCACACAAGAAAAGGAAAGTAAAAGGCCCTGAAGTAGGGAGCCGATGAAAAGGCATTTGAAAGGAAAATTTCTTCCACAAATTTTATGCAAGATCTTTACCAACACTCCATCGATTACGGCGGAAAGATGGTGCAATACAGGATTATATGGAAACCTTCTATCAGTTATTGAATCGGAATGATATTCGAGAGACGGCTAACAAGCTGATTGCAAGATATACCAGTGGGCTACGTGTTGCAATATAAGACGAGTAGTCCCTGCATCAGATTTTTATTTTGGATCAAGCTTATTAACTCGCTTTGAAGACTGAGACCAAGGTAACAGATCTGGGCCCAAGTGCTTGTAAATAAGCAACTAGCCACAACAAAGTCCAAAGAGGTATTGACGTCAAGGTGTAACCAGTCCCATGGTGTGGAAGGGGGTCGATTTAAGGACCAAACTGACCAATGCTGACTAGTACAACAGTCCCCAAACAACGTTAAATCAGGAACATGGTTTAAGCGTGGTGAGCCGGCACATAGGTCTTATGATTGCCCGAAGCGCCAAGCTGGCATCCACTTGCAAGGGAAATCTACGGAAAGTAATGGGGAGAAAAACGTGCACACCGATGAAGGGAGTGATGCTGATATCGAGGGAGGTGAAGAAAACACATACCCCAATGTTAGCAAGCTCTTAGTGATTCAACCTACACTAGCTAAAACCAAGGTTGTTTACAAGCCATGGCTGAGCCTAATATTTTTTGCACAAGATGCACATAGCATATGCCAAAACACTAGGGACGTTATGCAGGCACCCAATCTATATTTCAAAGATGTTTGGCTTCATGGTGTTCCAAAAACTGCACGTTTTATAAGCCACTTATGGAGGACAAAACTGTAGTTCAGCAGTGTACACCATCCTCAAATAGATGGTCAAATAGAGATAATTAACAAGAGTTTGGGCAATCTTTTGCGCTGTTTCACAAAGAGAACGACCACAACAGAGGGATTTGTTCTTCTCATGCTCAGTTTGTGTATAACAATGCTAAAAATAGAACCACGAGGAGATCTCCTTTTGAAGTAGTTTACGGCAGGAACACAAACAAGTATGAGATCTGGTGAATTTGCCTGATATGGAGCGAGTTAGCAATTCTGCAGAGGCTTAAGAGGAATACATTCCAGACATCCAATAGGAGATGACTACAAGATTAAGAGGAACACAACGCATTACAAATAGTGATTGCCATAGGCACTGAAAAGAGTTTAATGAGGTGATTTAGTTATGGACTACCTACGAAAGGGGGGATTTCCTCAAAGACAGTACCATAAGCTGAAGATTAGGTGCATTGGACCTTGTCGCGTCCTTAAGAGATTGGGAGAGAATGCATACAAACCAGAGCTTTTAGCAGGTTATGATATTTTGCCAATTTTTAACATTGCACATCTATATGATTATCATGGTGGGCACAACAAAGCGATAGGGACTGATGGGTAAGACCAGTTGCCAGAATTCAAGGCCAAGGTGTTTGTATATTACCACGAGGCATGGATCATTTACGCAGTATCTTGTGCACTGGAAAGATAAATCTGCCCTAGATGATCCATGGATTTCATAGATGGAGTTTCAAAGGGTAAATCCTGACAGGTGGATGGAATATATCACCAGAACTCGAGGGCGAGTTCTTCTAACCAACGGGATTGATGCGGTCCTATTGATGACATCTCTAACACATAATTTTTATTTTATTTATTTTTCAGTATTCATTAGTACTTCAAAGGTACTGTTCACGCATGTTGTTCATGGATACTATTCACAGGGGCATTTCTGAAATTTTTTATATTGTTTAAGGATGATATGGAGTTTTTGAGAATTGTTTGGAATTTATTAATTAGTAGGGATAGTTTGGGATTTTATTGTAATTTAGGGTGCAAAAGAGTAGCTATTTAAAACTTTGTTAAGAGATTACAGAGTAGTTTAGCTGATTTTAATACTTTAGAGAGACTTCTTTCCATTGAAGCCTGAAGCCTCTTGAGCTTCATTTTAATTGAATTTATTGAATTTCCAGCCCTATTTTCCCTTTGATCTTGTCTATCCACCCTCTATGCTGCATCATGTATCAGAATGGCAATGCAGCCGTAGATCTCAAAACAAACTCAGTTAGAATATTCAGAAACACATTCCAGTCCCCTATTTATTTTGAGAGAGAAATATATGTTACATGTGAATAACGATTGTAAAACTCAAAGAAAGATAATGGTTAAGAGTAATAATCTACATTATTTATTTAAATCGTTTTGTAGTTGCTACATATAGCCCTTCTATACTTCCTTTATTGTGCCTGAGAGTTGCCCTAAGGGAATTCAACACATTGCCAAGTACTACCAATGGCAAATTACTCACATTATTGAGAACTTTATATTGGGCTTACCCGCTCTTTATAGGGAAACCATATTATTTCATAATTAACAAAGCATCAAATTTGTGTTGTATTGTAATTGTTCTTGTACACAAAACACGTTTGTAGAGTTTGCACTAAGGATTAAAAAAACGGCGTGTCGACCAGGAATCGCCCCGGTTGACTCGGGAATCGGACATCCCGTGCAGATTCCCATGAAATACCGGAAACCAGATGATTCTAGAGTTGAAATGGAAATGGCAATTTTCAGAAAAAATTGACGACTCGCTATAGTAAATCGGCGAATCGCTATAGTGAATCGCCCTTGTGACACCATGATTGCCCTGATTTACGACTTTTATTTTTATTTTGTTTTTTAGTTTTTCTATTAAAAAGGTAAATTACATGGCCCCACTATTGCTTACGTCAGCGTGTTCCATACATGGCCCCACTTACACTTGGCCCTTTTCACACCATCAACTAACATAATTCATTGGGTTGCTTCTTTTGAAGGGTCTCTTCATTCCACATCTCTTCGATGTGGGACAGTTCTTATATATACACCTTTATCTTTTACTAACACTTGACGTTTTAAATTAACATATTTGCCTTTTACATACGCTACAATGATGGTGTGCCTAAGGGTGTTCGCCCAACGGTGTACGCCCAATGTAAGTAATTAAGTTATATGATAAAAAAGAAAAGTTATTAAAACTAATAATTGGGTGCTCACCACCCCTATCTTTCACCAAAACAATTTAAATTTACCTACCCAAATAAAACATAAAAACTCTGTTAGGCTATTATCTCACGGGATTATTTCATTATATGATTAATAATTAATTAAGTAGTTAATTGAGATTAAAATTAGTACTAGCTCATAGGATATTAAAAAAACAAAAAATAATACTAATTCTAGTTTATTGAATATTAAAAAACATTAGTTTAGAGGATATTTTAAGAGAGAAAAATAACACTACATCATACCACTTTAGAATTTATTTCTACATTGATAACCAAATCTTTCATTTTATTTATTTTAATTTATTTGCATTATAAATTATGTAATGTACTATTTTTCTTATAGTTATCAATAATACATTTTAAATTAGATGATATTATACGATATTTTGGATTTGTTATTATTTGTATAATAAAATAACTATAAAATGTAAACCAACAATTTCAATTTCAATATATAATATTACAGTTAGTTAGGTTGTAATAATTTTGGATTATAGTTAGTTAGATTGTAATAATTTGGGTTTCTTTTTATCGGATTAGGATTTTCCTTCCAATTCGAGATTTTTCTGGCCATTTTTTCATCGATTTAATCAATTCCTTATTTTAGTCTATGTATGATTATATATTTCATCAATGATAATTCTATGATTTTTCTTTTGTCTGATGTAAATATAATGGTTAACATAAGTTCATACGGGGAAAGAACATCTAAATATTGGCATATTGATGAAAAAAATGAAAGTTAATAATGTAATACCCCCATTTCTTATTGGATTCCTAAAAACCAACATTTATAATGAATTTTAATAATTTTTTTGGATTTTCTTTTAAGGCTTAATTCGATCGATTCGGCCAGTTCCCCATCCGGATCGCCGATTCACCGATCCGGATGGGTTTTTTAGGTGCTTGATCTCGGGCACCGATCCGTTGTTTAAACCACTGGTTTGCACCATGGGAAGTCATGCATATAATCATGTACATATGTACAATATTGTCAGGATATAGTCGTAATTGCAAGGTCAGCTTGGATGACAATTAATCTTATCATTAGTAGAATATCTTATCCAAAATTAATAAGATGCGGTTAGCATACTGGCCACGGAGTCACATGTAGAAATGTAGGCCCCTTAATACTTTATTATCAAAATAGTATTTGATCCTAATTTTTAAGAAATATATAATCTTTAACATGGAGATTATTAATATGTAAAAATAATTATATTTTAAAAACTAGAAATGATATTTTTTTGGAGAAAATATTTGAACCGTTGATTTTACTTTTTCTTTGAAGGACCATTACTCAAGGGACCTGGTCTTGGTGGACAGTGTAGATCTCCAGCCCCCATAGTAACAAGTGTGAGCTTGGCCACACCAAACAATTATCCAAATTAATATAGTCTACATGATATTTTTTTAGGGAAAATAACGTATATATCCATTATATTTAGCGTTATTACAGAATTAACTCCAACTTTACATTAATACATCTATACCCATTTTTTCAACTTCATAACACCTTTTTTTATAAAAAAAGATGGAGCTGCCCACTTTCGATTTTTCAAAAACTGAGATGTTTAAAGCTTTTGGTTTTTGAAAAACCGAACAGTAATAATTTTCGGATTTTGAAAATACGAATTTATATGTTTTTCGGTTCTTGAAAAACCGATAATAGGGGCCATCTAATTCTGGTTCAAGGGTTTAATGATTCATTTTGTGGATTTTCTCTCTCTAAACTCTGGTTTTTTTAGCTTCTTTCTGTGTGGGTAATGATGTGAGGAAGAGGATTGCCAAGAGAGGGGGTTGAGCAAGAGGGATAAATCTTCTTCTCTTTGGTCGAAGACCAATAATGGTGAAGAGAGAAAGATGGAAGTTATGGCTTTCAATCTCCTCTGTGCTTTTCTCCTTTATTGTTCTTCTTCCCTTGCAAGTAATAATGGGAGCAGTGTTGTAGAGAGAGAGAGAAGGAGGATAAGATAAATGAGAGAGCTTTGGGATTAGACGGTCCTTTCCCTAATGTGCTTTTCTTCTCTCATATTCTTCTTCGTCTTTTGTTGTGCAAGTAATAATGGAGGGCAAGAAGTTTGCAATGTGAAGAGAGAGTGGGGGGGGGGGGGGGGGTTAAATATGAGAGTTGAGATTGAGAGGGAGAAAGAGACAGAGAGAGAGAAGCCGGAGGTAGGGGGCCATAAATATGGAGTTGAGATTAGAAGCTCTCGCTCACTCGTTTCCCTTATAACTAATTGTTGTGTGGAGGGTTTCAACTAATCGCATGTGAAGAAGAAGGGGTGGGGCTAGCAGGGCAGAGAAGGAGAGGTGGCGTGGTGGAGAGGAAGGGGCACTTGTGTAGGGGGTGGAGCATGTGCTGTCTGCTTTTGGTTCAAGTGTAGAATGGTCCATTTTGTGGATTTTCTCTCTCTAGCCTCGGGTTTTTTTGTACCTTCTTCTCTCTATGGGTAATGATGGGAGGAAGAGGGATTGTCTATGAAGAGAGAGGCTTGAGAGAGGGATAAATCTTCTTCTCTGTGGTCCAAGACCAATAATGTTGAAGAGGGAGAGATAGAAGTTATGGCTTTGAATCTTCCCTGTGCTTTTCTCCTTGGTTCTTCTTCTCTTCCCTTGGAAGTACTAATGGGAGGAGCGCAGAGAGAGAGAGGGAGAGAGGCTAATGCTTTAGCACGATGTATTACAAATATTTGTTGTCCAATGCATACGATGTATTACAAATATTATTTAATCACAGACTGTTTTCAGTGTTTTTTTAGCTATTTTTAATTGCTTCTGGCTAAAAACATGCACTTTTCAGCAATGTACTTTGAATAAAGCAAAAAGATATTTTAAAAAGATAAAATTGTACGTAAAACCTACCTATAAGTTTATCACAAATAATTTTATGAGGGACACCGCCAAATATCTGATAATTCATTATCAAAATTGATTTTATCGAAACAGTGAATTAGTGATAATGAATATATTTAAAAAAGAAGAAGACATGGCTACTGTAATGAACAAGAAAGAAACAACTGGAGATGGGAGATGAAATAGAGAACAGAGAGCGATAAGAGCCAAAGTACAAATAAAGTTGATACAGTTAAAGCTTCAACTGGGGTGAGAGAACTGATTAAAGTTGAGAAGAGAGAACAAGGAAGAGGAAGGTGATTTTGAAATAGGAGAGACAGAATTAAATAAAGTTGAAATAATGAGAGAGGTTTCTAATGCGCTCTTAAAAAGGAAGAGAGAAAAATAAGGAGAGATGGGATTAAAAAGATAGAAGAATAAAAAAATGACAAGGATTGTCTTAAAAAGGAAGAAAGTAATAAGACGAGGAGCTGCGTCTATATCTTGACAAAAGAGAGGGAGGGGTTTCCTTTTCTTCTTTCCTAATATGTAGATTTGGTTTAGTTGATGAGATAAAAGAGAGAGAGGCTTCCTTTCTTTCTCTCTTCAAACATTAATTAGCGTTTGAAGGAAGAGGGAGATAATTTCTCGTTGTTGAGATTGAGATAGAGAAAGCGGTGTCTCCACTTTTGATCGATAGCTGCCAGGGAATTGTAATGTTAAAGAGATGATAAGATACACGATAGGGATTAGGGACATGTAGGAAAATAGATTTAAGATTGAACTATCGCTAAATCAAGATTTATACATGTCCTAATTACTTTCTGAAAGTTGATTTCTAATGATATTGGATTTTTCTTATGTTTTAAAAATGGAAAATGGTTTGATTGGGCTGTAGCCCTCTCAAAATAAGTAAAGCCTCACCTCATAATTCCCCAAAGATTACAAATCAAGCATTGGAAAACTTTTACATGGATCATCACCACTTGAACAAATTAGTTGTCAAAAAACAAATTATGATTTCAACCCAAAAAATATGTATATTGTAAAAAATTATCTAAACCTATCGGTTCACCCTAAAACCTAAAAAATACAAATTATTAATAATTGTAAAAGCTAAGAAATGCAAATTAAAAAATTGGAAACGTAATGTTTAATTATAAAAGCTAAGAACTGCAAATTATAGAGGGAGATCAGTAGAGAGAGAACAAGAACTTTCAATCTGATATTTTCAAATTGATAAGAAAATATGTTCATTACTTGCCACCAAAAAAAAGAAAAAAAAAAAACATATTTTCATTGTATATTTGTTCCTAGAGTCCGGCATGAAAAGGAGTTACGAGGCAAATCGTTCCCAATTTAAATTTGAATTCTTAAACCAAATATCTCGCAAGAGTAAAAGAAAATTTTTCCATTTAAATTCATGAAGTTTTCTTGAAACCGTAAACATTAAATTGGAAACAATTTAAATTTTTTAATTTTTATTTTTAACATAAACCACGATGGAAATGATCTCATTCTTGAAATCATAACTAAAATAATCCCAAGAAAGATACTTGGAAACATTTCCACAGATCAAATGGAGAGTCAATTATTGATGCCAACCAAGTTTGGATAACCAAATTATTGGCACCAACTAAGTTTGGAGAAGCATGAAAACTATGTGTAGCATTAAAAATTCAGTTTTTTCCTATAAATATGGCAAGGTAATCCTCCTAAAGCACTAAGGAAAACTGAATACAGCAGCTTGAAGAGAAGAGCAGGAAAGGAAAGGAAATGGAGAATTCAAACGTCCTCGTTGCATACTACCCCGTAACTGCGAGCATTGCTCAAGCAAGGTTTAACCTAACCTACCCCAAATGCTTGCTTCTTTAATGGTATCCAAGTTAGGGATGAAGGTGAATTTTTACGTTATTTTTTATCTATCAAAAACATATACATATATGCATTAATCATCAGGCTTAGAGAGAATCTACACTCGTGAAGGTCATCTCTATGGAATCCATGGTTGATTGAGTTGAAACCACTATTTGATTCTCGTTTCTCACTGTCATGTCTCTCCCATAGTTATTGAGAGCGAGACCTTCGGATAGACAACTGCCCAAAGCTCGGAGCTCCGGAGTGAGATCTTGTAAGGGTAAAAGTAGTAGATTGAGATCCCGTATGAGCAGGGAGCACGTTCCCAATACATCAGGTTCTAGATCCTTATTTAACGGTACGCGTTCCGTATCAAATGGGCTCGTGTTCCCATATTCATTAGGATCGCGCTCCCATTGAAAACAGGATCGCCCCCATCTATCAATGACCACGTTCCTATTTTGAAAGGATCAAGATTTAGTCCGTGCTACCATTGCAGAACTCTACTTTTATGAAAATTTGGCTTAAAATAAAATTATTTTATTTTAAAAGTTAATTTTATATTAAAAAATTCTTTTGGGAAGCTCCAAGAACGTAGGGATCGAGTTCTGAGAACATAGCAATTGCACTTTTAAAATAAATTTTGGGAGCGGGGATCTAATTTATTCAGAAACGAGATCTACAATTTTAAGGAACGTGTTCCGTGCGACAGTGGGATCGAGATCCTTTGCTCATGGGACAGTGGGATCGAGATCCTTTATTTTAAAAAAAAATTAAAATTGCTTATTTCTGTTATTTATTTCTTTTTTTGAAAATTTTTCTTCTTGAAACGTAATTTTGATGCCTCTACTAAATGAGTATGGTCTCATAAATACAGGTCTTACATTTACTCCTAGTTAGGATTACCTTCTCAATCTTTTTTCTGAGGCTGGGTATTTAACTTTGCAGCAACATTGGTCACATTGTAGACCTCTTACTTTTGTAGCAATTTTTTTTTTTTTTTTTTTAATATTGACTTAGGACCTTGGTAAGAATTGAACTCTATGTTGTGCGTGGAAGTTCTAAACTATATGTTGTGACCTCCTTGTACTAATAGTAAATGGTCTCAATGTATAGTATCCCATTAAATATTTTGATCTTTTTGTTACATTTTAATTAACCACAATCCTATATTGTGGGCGGTATTTTATTTTATTTTTTGTAAAATAATGTTATACTTTGGTTCACATTTCTTGTTATTTGCTAATTCCTTCTTGAATTTAGTTGTGTTGTTGTTTCATTTTATGTTCCCAATAAATCTATGGTATGTTTTGTTCTATGAGAAGAGAGTAAGCATTGTTGTTGAATTTATTGAAGGGAAACGTTTATATAGAGCCAAGGCTCTAAACAATCAAATTTGAGCCTACCTAAAAACTTTCACTAGAAGAGGTTGTTTTGACCCCCAAATATCTTCAAATTGATCATCTCGACATCAAAATGTATGGACATGAGAAAAAAATGGATGGCTAGTTTTGGAAATAGTATATTTTGTAACTCATTTTTAGACTGTCAATTTTCAAGATTTTCAAGTTTTCATAGATATGTCAATCTACACAACTTTTGAAGCTTTAAACTTTAAAAATAAATGTGAAAATATATTTTAAGGCTATCACAAAGATTTTCAATATTGAAACCACATTTCTCGATACTATTTGAAGGTAGCCTCTAATTTGATTGTTTAGAGCCTAGGCTCTATACAAACTTCCCTTTATTGAAAGTTCCAAAACAGATTGTCAAGTATTACACTAATGACACTAGTAATGCCATAAAATTATTGTTTAATGTAATTTTATGGCTTTAACATATCTGTATAATAGCTAGAAATCATAATCATATATTGTGTCATCTTTACACATTCAATTTTTTAATTATATTACACCAAATCCGAAATATTCAGAATTCTACAACTCACCTTATTTTTTTGTGATCCCTTTTTTTTACCCGATGTTTTCCTCCATCTTTATGAAATAAAACTGATTTATTACGATGTTTTGGTCTTCTAATATTTTACTATTCCCTGACTTGCTAACTATGGATCCAACCATAAGACACATCTCTCTCTCTCTCAATTATATGAAAATTATCTGTGATAGATGAATACTTTATATCTATATCTTTTGATTTAAGTTTATACAAGTAAAAACCCACATGATTTTAAGTTCATCTCTCGTAGGCATTTTGATAATATCTGTTTATGTACAGGACTAAGTTCAAATCTACGGCATCTATATTTCAAACAATCACATAGTTGTAGAAAAAATGAGAGAACAAAAAAAAAAATTTAACTTGGAAGAAAGAAAGACAAAAATACCAGGAAATCTTGCTGGCATTTTGATCATTTTTAATATCCAATTAACCTTTTTTTTATCAATGATAATTATAGATTTCCTAAATTTAAATGAAAATATCTATATAAGGTCGCAACATTATGCTATTGAAGTAAGATGCACCTCAAGAAGTAATTGTTACGACATTGGAGAGCCCTCCATTGATCATCTCGACTTTGAGATGTGCGGATACGAAACAAAAAAATAATTTTCAAGTTCTAAAAGTAGTGTATCTCCTATTTTAAAGATTTTTATGTATTTATAGATTTACTCGATTGGTAGTATTTTTTATATTTTTAAACGCAAAACATACCAGAAACAACTGCACAAGGAGTGTCCTTGCAGCACAGATCAGCTCCTAGCAAGTCTGAAACATAAAAATAGCTCAAATTCATCTCCGTCCTTTACACAATATATTTTGAAAGCGTAATTCAATACTTGTGACCGTGAATAATCCATGGATGGGAGTGTTATCATTGTCCAACCATTGATTCGATGGTGATGGAGACCCTTAGTTACCGAGAGCGCTGAACTATGGTGACGCTTCTGCTCCGGAACGCAGCTCCGGCCTTTTTTGACCGGGACCTCGACTGAAACTTGTTTTAACGTTTTCATGCATGCTCCAATTTATAGGATTCTCCATCCATGCACAAAGCATCTCGATCCCACTGTCGCACGGAACACGTTAATTAAAATGGTAAATCTTGTTCTTGAATAAAATAGAACTGCTCTCCCGGAATTTATTTTAGCAGCGCAATTCCTATGTTCCCTGAACTTGATCCCTATGTTCTCAGAGCTTCCTCAAAGAATTTTTTTAAATAAAATTTAACTTTTAAAATAAAATAATTATGTTTTAAGCCAAATTTTCATAAAAAGTGGAGTGTTGCGATGGGGGTGTGGACTAATCATGCACGAAACACGATCCTTCCTTGAATGGAGCTCGATCTTTTCCAATTAGAAACACGTGCATTCTTAGATGGGGGCGCGATCTTGTTTTTGATGGGAGCGTGATCCTAATGAATATAGAAACACATTCCCATTTGACATGGAATGCATACACGTTAAAAGGATCTAGAACCCGATGTATTGGGAACATGCTCCATGTTCATATGGGATCTCAATTCGCTACGTATACCCTCACCGGAACTCGTTCACCAAGCTTTGAAGCTTTGGGTGAACGAGCTCCGGAGCTTTGGCCGTTGCTGGAGCTTTTGGCAGCCTTCCATCCGATGCTCCCGCTTCCGATAACTATGGGAGAGATATGTCAGCGAGAATCAAATAATGGTTTAAACTCAAACAACCAAGGATTCCATAGCAATGACCCTCATGACTGTAGATTCTCTCTAAGCTTGATGACTACTGCACACACACACATACATACATATATATATATATATATATATATAGAGAGAGAGAGAGAAAAATGATTCTTTAGGTCCCTCTCCCACCCATGTGTGTAGGACCCCTAAAGGATTACCATTAAAGTTGGCACATATCTCTAGAAAAATCAAGTTTCACACCCATGTGATAATTTTTCTAAAGATCCTTGCCAACTTTAATGGTGATCATTTAGGGTCCTACACACATGGGTCGGGGAGGGTCCTATAGGATCATTACTCATATATATATATATATATATATATATATATATATATATATATATATATATATATATATATATATGTATTATTGTTTTTTATTTTATTTTTATTTTTTTTGATAGATAAAAAGTAACATAAAAATTCACCTTCATCCCTAACATGGATACCATTAAGCCCGAAACCTGAAAGCATTTGGGGCAGGTTAGGTTAACCCTTGCTTGAGCATTGTTCGCGGATACGGTTAGGATGTTCACGTAAATGGCAAGGACATTTGAATTCTCCATTTCCTTTCCTGCTCTTCTCTTCAAGCTGCTGTATTTTGCTTTTGTAGGATTGCTTTGCCATATTTATAGGAGAAACCTGAATTTTTAATGCTATGCAAATTGTGAGACACTAAGAGGAATAATATATCATGCTTATCCAAACTTGGTTGGCATCAACAATTTACTGTCCATTGGATCTGTGGATCTGTTTCAAAGTATCTTTCTTGGGATTATATTGGTTATCATTTCAAGAATGATATCATTTCCATCATGGTTTAAGTTTAACAAAAATAAAAATTTCCCAATTTAATGTTTAGGGTTTCTAGAAAACTTCTTGAATTTAAATGGAAAAATATTCTTTTACTCTTGAATAAGAGCAACAAAATTCTTAGATTTTTGCTCCCAAGATTGCAATATTTGTTGAAGTGCGTTTATCTTCAACTACAACAAATCGAGGTCAACCTGCGCAAACACATATTTAAAATATCTGATTGTTAGACTATTTATCTTATGTACATGGAGGTCACAATCGTTCTTGACCTTTAAATTTCAAATTGGGTGGTTGTAAGAGTGTCATTGAATAAATATAAAGTTCCAAAGAAAAAAAATCTTAACTCACCTCCAAGCCATCCAATTTACCATCTAATGAGTAGGAATGGTTGTAACCTCGATGTACAAAAGATAAGTGGTCTTTTTGTAGTCAGCCATCCAATTTGACATCTGATGAATAGGAATGATAGTGACATCCATGTACAAAAAATTAATAGTCTTTGTATATATATATATATATATATATATATATATATATATATATATATATATATATATATATATATATATATATATATATATATATATATATATATATATATATATATATATATATATATATATATATATATATATATATATACACACATATATGATATATACATTATATTTTTTGGAATATATATTTTAATAAATTTTCCTAAGTATCTATGGTGTATATATATTTGAAAGGGAAAATATCTCTATAGACCTCATTTACAACTTTCATTTCTCCATTGACCTAAGGCTTCAAATCATATCTTACTACATATTTTATTCATTTTTTATTAATTCTTTTGACCCAAACAATCTAGTTATTGTTTCTAAAGCCTCTCTCTCTTGTCATGATTCCCTTTCTCTCTCCCCTGATTAACCTACCAAACCTCTCTCTCTCTATCTCCCCTTCTAAAACGACCACCACAACCACCATTGAAAACCCGAAAGAGGTTAGAGAGAGAGAGGTTAGAGCTTAAACTGAGTAGTAGAGTATATCGACGGAGGCGCTACAAGAGTGGGGTAGCGTGGCAGTGAGAGAGGTGTTGTTCTTGATGCAAAGGTTGGGGTCAGTGGAGTATTTGATAAGGATGCATAAGCACTTTCCACTCTTCTCCACCACCTGCTTCAGCCCCCTGCAGCAGTCCTTGGTGGGCACCGCCGCCTCCCCTTGCACATACAGCAGGCACGTTGCCAGCCCTGTCAGCTGCTCCGTGCACTCTTTCTTGTCCTCTACCATGTCACCTCCCACTTCCCCTACCCCTCCTAAGACCACCACCTCCTCCCACTTCCCCTCCCCCCTTACCTAAAGGGAAAATCCCAACTGAACCATAACACATAACACAAACCCCCTGAAACCCACCTCAAGAAAATCATCAAAGCTAGATTGGCCGAACTTGGAACTGCCGATGAGAACGCCGGCTACTGCTGAAGAACTGCGCCAGCTTGAGCATGCCAAAAGCGAGCTTTCAAGCTGGACTCGATGATATTTTGTCATCGATTTTATTTCTTTGGGGGTTTTTTGTATATATGAATCTCCCTCTTTTTGTAAATTGGCCTTTCTTTTGAATGAAATTTTCTTTTTCATTTGAGCTTTGGCTGCCATTTTTTTTTCTCCTTTCATGTTGCAAACCTTGAAAAATTAACAAGCTGCAGTAGCTGGGCAACCATAGGGCAAATGTAGTTTGGTGGGGTGCTTTGACCTCAGGAACATGCATTTTAGCATGTTGATCGTGCTAGAAGATTGTTCTGTTGTCGGCCAAGCTTTAGAGTAAAGGAGCTTATCTTTGTCTGAGGAATGTGCAAGAGTATACGCTCCGTTGTTGACAAAGCAAGCCTATGATTGCCGGTGAAGAACCATCGGCTTACCGAATGGGACCAAAGAGCATAAGCCTGTGGGACTTACTTCACTTTGGTAAAGTAACCATTCTAGTAGAGAAACCGTCATTGATTTGAGCCGGTTCCCATCTAAAAGAATCAGGAACTTCTCAATCATTGCTCATGTTGATCATGGGAATTCGACTCTGGCCGATAGGCTTTTGGAGCTCACTAGAACCATCAAGAAAGGGCTTGGTCAGCCGCAATACCTCGATAATAAATTTCGATGACCCATTGCAGGCCGAGAGTAAGAACAAGAGAGAAGGTGGGTAAGAAGAAGAGAGAGAGTTCTGAACATGACCAGTTTAGAGAGAGAAACACGTCAGGAGAGAGATTGAAACACGTGAGGAGAGAGAGATAGGAAAAAGATGTCTTTAATAATTTGTTTGGGTTAAAAGTTAGAAAAAAAAATGATAAAGTTATTTGGGGGGTTAGAAGATAGGCTTTGAATTTTTGGGTTCAGGAAGAAATGAAAGTTGAAAATATCGTCTATGGAGATATTTTTTAATATCTTTTAAAATATTCATACTAGGTTCTAGGCCAACACCCGAACTGGGGGTTTGCATCCAAATTCCTAGACACGAATTGAGACTGGTTCAGGCAGGATCCAAGCTGACACTAACCCGACCTGACCCATTGCCACCCCTACTATAGCTCCTCTCATGCTTTCATGCTCTCTCGTTCACATTTTCTCGAATTAAAGCCTTGGGAGTATCTTTTTAAAACTGAATTTGATAAATTAAGTGTGTAATATAATAAGGAAGAAAAAAAACTAATTATTCTGCTATTACGTTCACATCGGTTTTCACAAATTCTTTAAAATCACCAAGTAGTCATAATTCAGATCTTGGGGATCTAAAATTAAACATTCTTCAAGTCTGGTTATATTTTTACTTTTAGAAATCAGAATCCAAAAATCCAAAATTTATGTAAAAAAACTTTATCTTTAAAATTCAGAAAAAAAAATTCATAAAATCGATTGGCAATATTTTGGATTCAAAATCTAAAGTTTTGGATTTTCAATATCTGAAAATAGGTAAAACCTAAATATCAGATTTTCAGATTATGAATATCAAAAAAAAATTAAGAAAAAATCTAGAGAATGTTGTGTAAAATTGGGGAAGTTGTTGTGTCATCCACCTCCAATATTTCATATATTCAAAACGTGAAACTTTGGATTTTCAATCCGAAAATAGGAAAAAAGTAAATTGTGTAAAATTGGGAAAGATGTTGTGTCATCCACCTCCAAGATTTCATATATTCAAAAACGTAAATTGTGTAAACTTGGGAAAGTTGTTGTGGTATCCACCTCCAATATTTCATATATTCAAAAATAGGAAAAACCTAAATTTCAAATTTCCAGATGTTGGATTTCATTGATTGGAACAGAAATAAATTAGGAGTATGCATAATTCCTGATATTATATAGGTGAAATGAGGGCAATTTAGTTATTTTGAAAAAAATGTGAAAATGGGTATGCAAGCAATAACGGATTAATTACTGTAAATTATATAAGATATGCACATAAATTTTTCTTTCTTTTTAAAGAAAATTTTATAGATAGTGTCACCCTCATATAAAGCATATGGGACCTCAGCTCTCAGGCATCCAATTTGAGTAGACGATTGGGATGACTTGAGTCACAATCACAGGTTGGCTTTTGAGCATGAGACCTTGATCCAATAGCTCATAGTTTTTTATTTTTGTTATTTTGTATAATTTATTTTGTAGCATAATTTAGGGTCTGCAGACATTGAATATGGGCGAGCGTGATGATAATAGCAAAAAAGCAATACTAGCAATGAAATAAGAATACCCTTGACAGTTGCAAGGGCTTTTGGTCATTTAGTTTTATTAGAAATGTTTTATTTTTTATTTGTTCTAGGTGCCCTCCAATAAGTTGAGGGGACATCCCTAATTACAAGAAAAATATTATATAATAAATTAGAAATCAAAACTCTATTTTAATATTGTATAGATCATCTGGATGAAATCTATATGTTTTTGTATAAATTTGGGTTCCAACACGCCTTTATTTTTTAAAAGGAAAAATTTTATATAACGTAGCAACTTTAAAACGTAGAATTAAAGATACACCTAAGAAATTCGTCGGGAAAGTTTGTTTTAATATTGAAAAAAAATCTCTAATTAATCATCTCGATATCGAGATGAATGAATTTAAAAAAAAAAGGATTTTGAGTCCCAGAAATAGTGCATCTCGTAACACATTATTTAAAACGTTCGTTTTCAAGATTTTGATATATTTATAGATCTACTTGATTTTAACTATTTTTTAAATTTAAAATTTTATGATTACATATGAAAATAGATTTTGAGATAATCCTAAGAATCTTTTACACCAAAATCACGTATTATGATAAAATTGGAGGTGCGCCTTAAGTGGATTATTTGAGGTTGAAACCCTATAGAAACCACACCCTTTCAAAATGGTTTTTTCTATAATACAATTTCGTAGGGTTTTTTCTTTTTTTTTTTTTTTTTTTTTTTGCTCATACAAACAAACATGCATGGGATAGTTGTTGCATACTCCCAGGTCCCATGTAATTTCTCACACTTCATTAACCATCTTGACAGTATTTCTCTTACCACAAGGAATTGTCTTAAGAGACCAAATGAAGACCTTAATAATATAAAGCTCTTGAAATGATCTGATTTGACGATGCATCTAACTGAATTGTTGCTGTTTGTTGTATTTTTACCCTCTTCAGAAAAGATATTTTATATCCTTTCAAGCATTTTTTTTTCAAACATGTTCAAGACGATGATAACACGAGTGAATACTATAGAACTTTACTAATGACTATTTTGAACTTCACTCATGGATTGTATACGATGAGGCCATTTATCTTTAATACAAGGAGGTCACAATTATTTTATTTTTTTGATGAATGTTATGAGCTCATCTTAAATAGATGCTTAAAAATCATGATATTACAATGAAGGTATCAAATCAGAAGAGATAAGCATAGAAGGTAGATGAACTCCAAGCATAGCAAGACCATTTGCTACATCATTAGCCTCACGATAGGTATGGCAAAAAGACCAGGATTTTGACTCAGAGGTCATGTAAGGACCAAGAGATCCTCTGCTCCTACCTATACCTTTTAACAAAATTTGAAGAATCTCTTTCAATAAAAATGTCTCCAGAGAAGCCCCTATCAACAATAATTTTCAGTCCTTGTAATAGGGAGCTCATTTCAGCTTGATTAGCTGTGGTGGAGCCACAAGGACCGGCCAAAGAGAATAAAACTAACCCTCGTGATTATGAAGAAGATCACCATTACCAATAGGGTCTGAATTACCTAAAGAGCTACAATCAAAATTGAGTTTGAGACAACTTTCCAAATGTAACTTCTAAGTCCAATGAGGATGGCCCACAGAGGAGAACGAGAAAACTATGTTTTTCAAATTGACAAAAAATGTCAGTCTGAAGAACACCCCGACCTTTTGGTGTGAAAGACAACCAGTCCCATATAGATTTTATGATACGATCTTTAACACCATCAATACTTAAAGAAGCCCCATCAAAAGATATTTCATTACGTTGTAACTAAATCTGCCACATAATAGTAGCTCTAATGAAATCTAATAGCTTATAACCTTAATATCACCTCTAAGGAGGTCACAATTACTCATAAGTTATAACCATCCGATGTGAAATATGATAGTTTGGTTGTAATACATACTTTGAGAAAATGTTTTTTGATGGATTAATTACAACCACCCAATTTCACATCCAATGATCAAAATTATTGTGACCACCTTATCCTAAAGACAAATGATGTGTGTGTGTGTGTGTGTATGTGTGTGTGTAACGCTTCTAATAATAATTTCATGTCACTGTGTTATTATAATATAATTAAACCATACTTCTAGAAAACCATGTTAGTGGTATTTTTATGACCCTAAATTTTCACACATCCAATAATCAATACCAAAATTAAAAAGATCAATTTACACCCTAGAAAAATGAGTTCCTTCTCATCCACTGTGCATTTGTTAATTTCATGATCTAGACCTACAAATTCAAATTCAAAATCACTTTTTTCTTCTTTAATATTGTTGATCTAGTGATAATAAAGCAATCTAAAAGGAAAAAATCATTGCATATCCTAAATCTAAGCATTTCTCTAAAATGGATGGTGTATATTAATTGAGCTCAAAAAGCACTTTTTAGGTGTGTTTTAGAATTTTTCTTTTCTATAGTCGGTCATTAGAATAAAAAGAGTGTATACTAAAGGAAAAATTTTATATAGAGCCGAGGCTCTAAACAATCAAATTTGAGCCTAGCTCCAAAATTTCACTAGAAGAGGTTGTTTTGGTGCCCAAATATTCTCAAATTGATCATCTCAACATGAATATGCATGGACATGAGAAAAAAATGGATTTCAAGTTTTGGAAATAGTGTATTTTGTAATGCATTTTTGGACCGTCACTTTTCAAGATTTTTAAGTTTTCATAGATATGTCGATCTACACTATTTTTGAAGCTTTAAACTTTATAAATAAATATGAAGATATATTTTAAGGCTATCACAAATAATTTTAGTATTGAAACCACATTTCTCAACTCTATTTGAAGGTTGGCTCTAATTTGATTGTTTAGAGCCTAAGCTATATACAAATCGCACCCTTAAAAAATTGGGGTCGAACAAATGGCCCTTAGTTTTTGAGGATTCTTTCCTTGTATTATAGTAAAACTTTTTCATGAAGCCACCCCCGTCTATTTTCCATTGATACAAGGAAATCCAAATCAAAATCACTCCTAGTCATAAATGTCAATCAGACACATACCATATGAAATGAATGGCTTAACTGGTTTAACAAAAAATTGCCAAAACTTGGTTTTACATTTAAGGGGTCGTTTGGGTAACTGGAAATCTATTCCATGACAATTGATTACGAAGAAATATGACATTTCCACCTTTTGGGTACACTTTATAATAAGGAAATGGAAATAGATTACTCGAGATTTCCCCAAAAATCATGAAATACATTACGTGCTGTGAAAGGTGAAAAATCTTTTACGTCACTTGATGGGTAATCTATCTTTAGAAATCTTTAGTATGCGTCTCTCTGCCCGGTAATCTTTAGAAATCTTTAACATGCGTCTCTCTGCCTTATCCCAGCTTAATAAAATGTTGCCAAGTAATCTTTAGAAATCTATCGCATGCGTCTCTTTGCCATATCCCAGCTTAATAAAATGCCAACCTAATAAAATGCCTGCCCTATCCCAGCTTAATAAAATGCCAACCCGCCTACTTGGTTTGTATAGGTGATCCCTCCCTCTCTAAGCATGTCCCCTGTCTCTTGAACCTAATAACTGGTTTGCATAACTCTCCCCTGTCTCATCACTCAAAGTTCCTGACACAATGACTTTTATCGAGTGAAACACTGTATGTGTGTGCATGTGTGTGTATATATATATAGCAGGAGGATATACTTATCAAATACAATAACAAACAATTTTATCAATTGGAAGATCGCAACAGATAGTTCATCGTAAAAAGAATATGGGAAGTTATAGTAGTATCTTATATTAATGAGATTAATAAATCTATTAACTTTCAAAAAGGATACTTCCAGAGGAGACGAATTTAGAAGCATAATCTAGTTTCTCTCCCACTTCTTCTTTCCTCTTTCTTGTCTTGCACGCATGCCTAAGAAGTCCACAACGTTGACAAGTAAAAAGTTCTAGATGTCAACCATGGGAAAAAAAGCTTAGCCATATTTAAAGAAGCTGCTTAGCATTTTAATAAGTCATTTTTATTACCTACCAGGATTTGGTAGCAGAAAACCATCACACTGGTCATTTATGCATCTAAAACCTTCCAAAAGGGCACTCTCTCTCAAGTCATCATCAGAGCCCTTCAATATTGAAGCCACAAATCATTTGCATCCATCCATGAATCAGAAAAATTGTCAGGACAGCGCATTGTACAGTTCATCT
Organism: Amborella trichopoda; assembly: GCF_054954075.1. NCBI lineage: Eukaryota > Viridiplantae > Streptophyta > Magnoliopsida > Amborellales > Amborellaceae > Amborella > Amborella trichopoda. The sequence continues at coordinate 14,418,600 of NC_142339.1, forward strand.
TGACAATGGATGGTTGAGGTTACATTCAGCATCTTGACAACCATCCATTGTAAACAACAAATATTAGAGATGAACTTCTACTCTTTCAAGCAGCAGAGATCTTGACAATGGATAGTGTAGGTAACATACAGCGTATCGCTTGCATGCTGCATTTATCATGGTATACTTCCATAAAAGTGTGCAAGCAACAAGAACGGTAAAATTATACCACTTTAATGCAACGTAAACACGTGCAATTGAAGAGGTATTGCTCTTTGCGAGCCTTCCTCCGAGTCTCAGTGCTTCCAGCAATTTCAATGTAACTTATCAGGACCTTATGAGACAATTATAAATGAAAAATTTAGGCAAAGAGCAACTAGAGCAGTTAAATAATACAACACATAATGCACTAAACTAAAGGTATGCAAACATATAAAAGTAAATGCGTAAAGTCTCATACCTCAGCACCTTTAGGTATAGCTTCCATAGCACGAATTACTGCTAACTTTCCTTCAAATAGAAGTACCGAGTTTGGTGCAGCTGCAACTCCAAGTAATTCAGCCAAGAAAACTATATCCAATAAGGTAACAATGGCTTTATTGAATGAAACAAGAAAACTAAAAGAATCACGAAAAGAGGTTATAAAGCTAAAGAAAGATATTATCCTCTAATATGGATCAATCGTCAAACAACAAATGTTATCATTACCTATGTTTTATGATAGAAATCACAGGATATATCCCTGTTCCCAAGGGTCTCAGTTCACTGTCACAAATTGTATGGGCATTGCACACCAACTGCAAGAAAGGGAAGTAGGGTAAAAAACATTTCAGTAAAACAACCAAGTCTTCTTCACCTACATTCATACAACTTCAATCAAGAGAAAGAAATTAAGACTACATTAAAACTTCTATCATTTTAGATATGTATCTCCTGCAAATGTCAACTCCAGCACATGATCTTTTTATTTTATTTTTTTACCATTCACGAGTATTGTTCAAGGGTATTGTTCATGAATTATAATTCATAGGGGTATTTCTGAAATTTTAAATATTGTTTAGGGGTGTTATGGAGTTTTTGAGAATTGTTTGGAATTTATTAATTAGTAAGAGTAGTTTGGTGTTTTATTATAACATAGGGTTTAAAAGAGTAGCTATTTAAAACTTTGTAAAGAGGTTAGCAAGTAGTTGCTGATGTTATCATTGTAGAGAGAGTTTTTTGCATTGAAGCCTTTTGAGCTTTGCTTTTATTAAATCTATTGAATTTCAAGTCCTAGTTTCTCTTCGATCATGTCCATCCACACTTTGTGCTCCATCAATTCAAAGCCAATTGATTTTCTCCACACACTATGTGATGCAGGAAAACTCAAAGAAACATAGAAAAATCAGTAAGAAGCACCTTGACACAAGTAATTTTGGAGAAACCCTAAGCCTTTCTCCCACCTAAGGCTCAAGCCTTAGGCTTCTTTTACAAAAAAAAATCTTTCTTTTCTTAAAGAGGAATACATGAATAACTCTCCAGCCCATCAATGCCCTAATTTATATTGAAAATTTATTGTTTTGGACAATATTTGTTCATACAATTAACTTTTAACCAAAAGGTCCTAACTTAAGTATAAATTTCATAACGATAGTATTACACCTGTGAATAGTACCCATGAACAGTATTCATGAATAAACGTATCTCTTGAAATAATTAAAAAAATCATAAAAAACCTAGAGTCTCTAAAAAAACTAAAAATCCTAAAAATAACCCCTTAAAGCAAACTATAATATACATCCTTTAAAGTTGAAAAAAAATAAAGAATAAGAATATTTTTTCCCTCCTCTATCAGTCTCCTTTGGTTGGAGAAAATGCATCCTCAAGTTTTGAAGTGCGCCAAAATGAAATTGACGTTAACTCAACAACATTCTTCAACTCGAATTTTGTAAACATGAACCTGGGACTTACGGGTTACAACACTGATAAAAACACGAAGATTATGCATTGAAACAAAGAAACCCTCGAGGAAAGGTCACTGTATGTCGATAGAATATTTTTAATCACATAAACTTGTTGAAATTTCCTCACTTCAGCCACGTAACCCTGCTGAATTTGCTCAGGCTCAGCTCTAGGACATACCACGAGTGCATCTTTGATATCAGCGATTAAACCAACAACTTCACACTCTTCCAAAATATCTTCACCATCATCATGATCCTTATCATAGATCGGATCTCCTAAACGATCTTGTTGTTCATCTGAGTATATATCGAAGATTGGTGGTGAATCCCAGTCTACAACTTACTGATTTTTTATGCAATCTGTGTCAAAAAAAAATATCATCCTTTAAATTGAAAATCCTAGAGTGATGAACCGTCTAGGTGTCTAGTCGTTGTCCTCATCACTCGACTCCACACGCGGAGAGCAAAAGTGAAAAGGATTGTACTCAAGATCCTCTTGGGCTAAAAGATCATCGTTTTGCCCCTTATTGAGGCTTGCGAACTACCACACTAGCTGCTGTACTTACCTCTCAAGTTCCTCAATTCTGTCATCTATGGGATCACAGAGTGGATCTACGAAAATCCACATTTTAAGACCCCTTGTTACGGCCATGGGTTTGCCAAAATCACAAATCCTAGGCAAATAATCAACGAAAATTACTGAAATCCGCAAGATCTACGTTGTTTTGGGAAAACCTTAGCCAAAATCAACAAACCCTAGACCCCACTATAACTTTCCCTCTTTGTTGTTGACCTAGGGCACCAAAGAAAGTGGTTCTACAGTAACTCCATATGTGTATTGCTACCGTAACTTCCATACTTACTATAATAACTTCTATGAAGATCATGGGCTTTGATACTTGATGCAGAAAAACTCGAAGAAACACAGAAAAATCAGCAAGAAGTACCCTGACACCAGCAATTTTAGATAAACATGACTCTCCGACCCATTCATGCCCTTATTTATATTGAAAAATTATTATTTTGGACAATATTTATCCATACAATTAGCTATTGATCAAAAGGTCCTAACTGAAGTATAAATTTCATAATGACAGTTTTATTCCTGTGAATAGTACCTATGAATAGTACTTGTGAATAGTACTAATGAAATAAATAAACAAACTATAAAAACCCTAGAATCCCTAAAAACAACTAAAAACCCTAGAAATAAGCCCTAAAAACAAACTATAACATACATCCTTTAAAGTTGAACAAAATTAAAGAATAAGAACATTTTTTCCCTCCATCACCATGGCATTCAATTTCTTTGGAAACACGAGGATGGCTGCAAAAGAGTTGCGAGGAAGTGACCATGTGAGAGGATGTCGCGGTCGAGACACTGGAGTTAGACCCATGATGGCAGCTTTGGAGGCTATTCTTCAGAGATTTGACACAGTGGTTTCCGAGGTGCGCCAGTTCAGAGACATCACCCAAAATTGTGCCAACAAAGGGGCGAGCAAAGGTGATCACTTGCGTCCCCAATGTTTAAGATGTAGACCAAATCTGAATTCAGAGGATGCTTTAGATAGAGATAGTCTGGGATCATATAGGTTACTGGCAAGACACCCTATACCATTTGAGGATCGGTAGATTCAAACACTTGAAGGCTCTGAACAAAGTATTAGGGTTGATGTTCCTGATTTTAGCTGGAGATTACGGTCAAATGACTGGCTTGAAAGTGTCAAAAAAAAATTTTCCAATAGAATGATATGGCAGAGCATAAAAAGATTATTGGTACTAGGTTAAAAGGTCATGCTTTGTTGTGATGGCATCAAATATAAGTTAATCACACAAGAAAAGAAAAGTAAAGGGCTCTGAAGTAGGGAGAAGTTGAAAAGGCATTTGAAGAGAAAATTTCTTCCACAATTTTATGCAAGATCTTTACTAACACTCCATCGATTACAATATGATTTATTGGTACTAGGTTCAAAGGTCATGCTTTGTCGTCATGCCATCAAATACAAGTTGATCACACAAGAAAAGGAAAGTAAAAGGCTCTGAAGTAGGGAGACGATGAAAAGGCATTTGAAAGGAAAATTTCTTCCACAAATTTTATGCAAGATCTTTACCAACACTCCATCGATTACGGCGGAAACATGGTGCAATACAGGATTATATGGAAGCCTTCTATCAGTTATTGAATCGGAATGATATTCGAGAGACGGCTAACAAGCTGATTGCAAGATATACCAGTGGGCTACGTGTTGCAATATAAGATGAGCTGTCCCTGCATTAGATTTTTATTTTGGATCAAGCTTATTAACTCGCTTTGAAGACTGAGACCAAGATAACTGATCTGGTCCCAAGTGCTTGTAAATAAGCAACTAGCCACAACAAAGTCCAAAGAGGTATTGAGGTCAAGGTGTAACCAGTCCCATGGTGTGGAAGAGGCTCGATTTAAGGACCAAACCGACCAATGCAGGACTAGTACAACAGTCCCAAACAACGGTAAATCAGGAACATGGTTCAAGCGTGGTGAGCCGGGACATAGGTCTTATGATTGCCAGAATCGCCAAGCTGGCATCCACTTGCAAGGGAAATCTACGGAAAGTAATGGGAAGAAAAACGTGCACACCGATGAAGGGAGTGATGCTGATATCGAGGGAGGTGAAGAAAACACATACCCCAATGACAGCAAGCTCTTAGTGATTCAACCTACACTAACTACACCCAAGGTTGTTCACAAGCCATGGCTGAGCCTAATATTTTTCGCACAAGATGCACATAGCATATGCCAAAACACTAGGGACGTTATGCAGGCACCCAATCTATATTTCAAAGACGTTTGGTTTCATGGTGTTCCAAAAACTGCACGTTTTATAAGCCACTTATGGAGGACAAAACTGTAGTTCAGCAGTGTATACCATCCTCAAATAGATGGTCAAATAGAGGGAATTAACAGGAGTTAGGGCAATCTTTTACGCTGTTTCACAAAGAGAACGACCACAACAGAGGGATTTGTTGCTCGGTTTTTGTATAACAATGCTAAAAAAAGAACCACGAGGAGATCACCTTTTGAAGTAGTTTACGGAAGAAACACAAAAAAGTATGAGATCTGGTGAATTTGCCTGATATGGAGCGAGTTAGCAATTATACAGAGGCTTAAGAGGAATACATTCCAGACATCCAATAGGAGATGACTACAAGCTTAAGAGGAACACAACGCATTACAAATAGTGATTGCCATAGGCACTGAAAAGAGTTTAATGAGGTGATTTAGTTATGGACTACCTACGAAAGGGGGGATTTCCTCAGAGACAGTACCATAAGCTGAAGATTCGGTGCATTGGACCTTGTCGCGTCCTTAATAGATTGGGAGAGAATGCATACAAACCAGAGCTTTTGGCAGGTTATGATATTTTGCCAATTTTTAACATTACACATCTATATGATTATCATGGTAGGCACAACAAAGCGATAGAGACTGATGGATAAGACCAGTTGCCAGAATTCAAGGCCAAGGTGTTTGATTATGTGCTTGACACAAGTATATTACCACGAGGCATGGATCATTTACGCAGTATCTTGTGCACTGGAAAGATAAATCTGCCTCAGATCTCAAAAACAAACTCAGTTATAGAATTCAGAAATACATTCAAGTCCCCTATTTATTTTGAGAGAGAAATATATGTTACATGTGAATAACGATTGTAAAACTCAAGGAAAGATAATGGTTAAGAGTAATAATCTGCATTATTTATTTAAATCGTTTTGTAGTTGCTACATATAGCCCTTCTATACTTCCTTTATTGTGCCTGAGAGTTGCCCTAGGGGAATTCATCACATTGCCAAGTACTACCAATGGTAAATTACTCACATTATTGATAACTTTATATTGGGCTTACCCACTCTTTATAGGGAAACCATATTATTTCATAATTAACAAAGGATCAAATTTGTGTTGTATTGTAATTGTTCTTGTACACAAAACACATTTGTAGAGTTTGCAGTAAGGATTAAAAAAACGTTGAGTCGACCAGGAATCGCCCCGATCGACTCGGGAATCGGACATCTCGTGCAGATTCCTAAGAAATACCGAAAACCAGATGATTCTATAGTTGAAACGGCGATTTTCAGAAAAAATCGACGGCTCGCTACAGTAAATCGGCGAGTCGCTATAGTGAATCGCCTTTGTGACACCATGATTGCCCTGATCTACGCAATAACTTTTATTTTATTTTAATTTTTCAGGTTTTCTATTAAAAAAGTAAATTACATGGCCCCACCATTGCTTACGCCAGCGTGTTCCATACATGGCCCCACTTACACATGGCCCTTTTTACATCATCAACTAACATAATTCATTGGGTTGCTTCTTTTAAAGGGTCTCTTCATCCCACATCTCTTCGATGTGGGACAATTCTTATATATACACCTTTATCTTGCACTAACACTTGAGGTTTTAAATTAACATATTTGCCTTTTACATACGCTACAATGATGGTGTGCCCAAGGGTGTTCGCCCAACTGTGTACGCCCAATGGTAGTAATTAAGTTATATGATAAAAAAGAAAAGTTATTAAAACTAATAATTGGGTGCTCACCACCCCTATCTTTCACCAAAACAATTTAAATTTACCTACCCAAATAAAACATAAAAACTCTATTAGGCTATTATCTCAAGGGATTGTTTCATTATATGATTAATACTTAATTAAGTAGTTAATTGAGATTAAAATTAGTACTAGCTCATAGGATATTAAAAAAACAAAAAATAATACTAATTCTAGTTTATTTAATATTAAAAAATATTAGTTTAGAGGATATTTTAAGAGAGAAAAATAAAACTACATCATACCAGTTTAGAATTTATTTCTACATTGATATCCAAATCTTTCATTTTATTTATTTTAATATATTTGCATTATAATTTATGTAATGTACTATTTTTTCTTACAGTTATCAATAATACATTTTAAATTAGATGATATTATAAGATATTTTGGATTTGTTATTATTTGTATAATAAAATAACTATAAAATGTAAACCAACAATTTCAATTTCAATATATAATATTATAGTTAGTTAGGTTGTAATAATTTTGGGTTATACTTAGTTAGATTGTAATAATTTGGGTTTCTTTTTATCATATTAGGATTTTCCTTCCAATTCGAGATTTTTGTGGCCATTTTTGCATCGATTTAATCAATTCTTTATTGTAGTCTATATATGATTATATACTTCATCCATGATAAATCTATGATTTTTCTTTGGTCAGATGTAAATATAATGGGTAACATAAGTACATAAGGGGAAAGAACATCTAAATATTGGCATATTGATGAAAACAATGAAAGTTAATAATGTAATACCCACATTTCTTATTGGATTCCTAAAAAACACCACTTATAATGAATTTTAATAATTTTTTTGGATTTTCTTTTGAGGCTTAATCCGACCAATTCGGCCAATTCCCCACCCGGATCGCCTATTCACCGATCCGGATGGGTTTTTCGGGTGCTTGATCCCGGGCACCATTCCATTTTTTAAACCACTGGTATGCACCATGGGAAGTCATGCATATAATCGCGTACATATGTACAACATTGTCAAGATATAGTTGTAATTGCAAGGTCAGCTTGGATGACAATTAATCTTATCAGTAGTAGATTATCTTATCCAAAATTAATAAGATGCGGTTAGCATACAGGCCACAGAGTCACATGTAGAAATGCAGGCCCCTTAAAATTTTTTTTTCAAAACAGTATTTGATCCTAATTTTTAAGAAATATATAATCTTTAACATGGAGATTATTAATATGTAAAAATAATTATATTTTAAAAACTAGAAATGATATTTTTTTGGGGAAAATATTTGAACCGTTGATTTTACTTTTTCATTGAAGGACCATTACTCAAGGGACCTGGTCTTGGTGGATAGTGTAGATCTCCAGCCCGCATAGTAACAGCCACACCAAACAATTATCCAAATTAATATAGTCTACACGATATTTTTTCAGGGAAAATAACGTATATATCCATTATATTTAGCGTTATTACAGAATTAACTCCAAGTTTCCATTAATACATCTATACCCATTTTTTCAACTTCATAACACCTTTTCTTATAAAAAAAGACAGAGCTGCCCATTTTCGATTTTTCAAAAACTGAGATGTTTAAAGCTTTTGGTTTTTGAAAAACCGAACAGTAATAATTTTTGAATTTTGAAAATACGAATTAATATGTTTTTCAGTTCTTGAAAAACCGATAATAGGGCCATCTAATTCTGGTTCAAGGGTTTAATGATTCATTTTGTTGATTTTCTCTCTCTAAACTCTGGTTTTTTTAGCTTCTTTCTCTGTGGGTAATGATGTGAGGAAGAGGATTGCCAAGAGAGGGGGTTGAGCAAGAGGGATAAATCTTCTTCTCTTTGGTCCAAGACCAATAATGGTGAAGAGAGAAAGATGGAAGTTATGGCTTTCAGTCTCCTCTATGCTTTTCTCCTTTGTTGTTCTTCTTCCCTTGCAAGTAATAATGGGAGCAGTGTTGTAGAGAAAGAGAGAGGGAGGATAAGATAAATGACAGAGCTCTGGGATTAGAGGCTCCTTTCCCTAATGTGCTTTTCTTCTCTCATATTCTTCTTCGTCTTTTGTTGTGAAAGTAATAATGGAGGGCAAGAAGTTTGCAATGTGAAGAGAGAGTGGGGGGCGGGTTAAATATGAGAGGTGAGATTGAGAGGGAGAAAGAGACAGAGAGAGAGAAGCCGGGGGTAGGGGGCCATAAATATAGAGTTGAGATTAGAAGCTCTCGCTCACTCGTTTCCCTTATAACTAATTGTTGTGTGGAGGGTTTCAACTAATCGCATGTGAAGAAGAAGGGGTGGGGCTATCAAGGGCAGAGAAGGAGAGGTGGCGTGGCGGAGAGGAAGGGGCACTTGTGTAGGCGTTGTAGCATGTGTTGTCTGCTTTTGGTTCAAGTGTAGAATGGTCCTTTTTTTGGATTTTCTCTCTCTAGCCTTGGGTTTTTTTGTACCTTCCTCTCTCTATGGGTAATGATGGGAGGAAGAGGGATTGTCTATGTAGAGAGAGGCTTGAGAGAGGGATAAATATTCTTCTCTATAGTCCAAGACCAATAATGTTGAAGAGGGAGAGATAGAAGTTATGGCTTTGAATCTTCCTTGTGCTTTTCTCCTTGGTTCTTCTTCTCTTCCCTTGGAAGTACTTATAGGTAAAATCTACCTATAAGTTTATCTCAAATAATTTTATGAAGGACACCGCCAAATAACAGATAATTCATTATCAAAATTGATTGTATCGAAACAGTGAATTAGTGATAATGAATATATTTAAAAAAGAGGAAGACATGGCTACTGCAATGAACAAGACAAAAACAGCTAGAGATGGGAGATGAAATAGAGAAATAGAGAGAGATAAGAGCCAAAGTACAAATAAAGTTGATACAGTTAAAGCTTAAACTGGGGTGAGAGAACTGAATAAAGTTGAGAAGAGAGAACAAGGGAGAGGAAGGTGATTTTGAAATAGGAGAGACAGAATTAAATAAAGTTGAAATAATGAGAGAGGTTTCTAATGCGTCCTTAAAAACGAAGAGAGAAAAACAAGGAGAGATGGGAATAAAAGGATAGAAGAACAAAAAAATTATAAGGATTGTCTTAAAAAGGAAGAAAGTAATAAGACGAGGAGCTGCGTCTATATCTTGACAAAAGAGAGGGAGGGGTTTCCTTTTCTTCTTTCCTACTATGTAGATTTGGTTTAGTTGATGAGATAAAAGAGAGAGAGGCTTCCTTTGTTTCTCTCTTCAAACATTAATTAGCGTTTGAAGAGAGAGGGAGATAATTCCTTGTTGTTGAGATTGAGATAGAGAAAGCGGTGTCTCCACTTTTGATCGATAGCTGCCAGGGATTTGTAATGTTAAAGAGATGATAAGATACACGATAGGGATTAGGGACATGTAGGAAAAGAGATTTAAGATTGAACTATCGCTAAATCAAGATTTATACATGTCCTAATTACTTTCCGAAAGTTGATTTCTAATTGGCTATTTATTTCTTGTTGTTCTCGATATTGGATTTTTCTTATGTTTTAAAAATGGAAAATGGTTTGATTGGGCTGTAGCCCTATCAAAATAAGTAAAGCCTTACCTCATAATTCACCAAAAATTACAATTCAAGCATTGGAAAACTTTTACATGGATCATCACCACTTGAACAAATTAGTTGTCAAAAACAAATTATGATTTCAACCCAAAAAATATGTATATTGTAAAAAATTATCTAAACCTATCAGTTCACCCTAAAACCTAAAAATTACAATTTATTAATAATTGTAAAAGCTAAGAAATGCAAATTAAAAAATTGGAAACGTAATGTTTAATTATAAAAGCTAATAACTGCAAATTATAGAGGGAGATCGGTAGAGAGAGAACAAGAACTTTCAATCTGATATTTTCAAATTGATAAGAAAATATATTCATTATTTGCCAGCAAAAAAAAAAACATATTTTCATTGTATATTTGTTCCTAGAGTCCGGCATGAAAAGGAGTTACGAGGCAAATCGTTCCCAATTTAAATTTGAATTCTTTAACCAAATATCTCGCAAGAGTAAAAGAAAATTTTTCCATTTAAATTCATGATGTTTTCTTGAAACCCTAAACATTAAATTGGAAACAATTTAAATTTTTTAATTTTTATTTTTAACATAAACCGCGATGGAAATGATCTCATTCTTGAAATCATAACTAATATAATCCCAAGAAAGATACTTGGGAACATTTCCACAGATCAAATGGATAGTCAATTATTGATGCCAACCAAGTTTGGATAACCAAATTATTGATACCAACCAAGTTTGGATAAGATTGAAAACTATGTGTAGCATTAAAAATTCAGGTTTTTCCTATAAATATGGCAAGGTAATCCTGCTAAAGCAGTAAGGCAAACTGAATACAGCAGCTTGAAGAGAAGAGCAGGAAAGGAAAGGAAATGGAGAATTCAAACGTCCTCGTTGCATACTGCCCCGTAACTGCGAGCATTGCTCAAGCAAGGCTTAACCTAACCTACCCCAAATGCTTTCTCCTTTAATGGTATCCAAGTTAGGGATGAAGGTGAATTTTTATGTTATTTTTTATCTATCAAAAATATATACATATATGCATTAATCATCAGGCTTAGAGAGAATCTACACTCGTGAGGGTCGTCTCTATGGAAGCCATGGTTGATTGAGTTGAAACCACTATTTGATTCTCGTTTCTCACTGTCATGTCTCTCCCATAGTTATTGAGAGCGAGAGCTTCGGATCGACAACTGCCCAGAGCTCGGAGCTCTGGTATGAGATCTTGTAAGGGTAAAAGTAGTAGATTGAGATCCTGTATGAGCAGGGAGCACGTTCCCAATACATCAGGTTCTAGCTCCTTATTTAACGGTACGCATTCCGTATCAAATGGGCTCGTGTTCCCATATTCATTAGGATCGCGCTCCCATTGAAAACAGGATCGCCCCCATCTATCAATGACCACGTTCCTATTTAGAAAGGATCAAGATTTAGTTTGTGCTACTATTGCAGAACTCTACTTTTATGAAAATTTGGCTTAAAATAAAATTATTTTATTTTAAAAGTTAATTTTATTTTAAAAAATTCTTTTGGGAAGCTTCAAGAACGTAGGGATTGAGTTCTGAGAACATAGCGATTGCAGTTTTAAAATAAATTTTGGGAGCGGGGTTCTAATTTATTCAAGAACGAGATCTACAATTTTAAGGAACGTGTTCTGTGAGACAGTGGGATCGAGATCCTTTGCGAAAGGGACAGTGGGATCGAGATCTTTTATTTTTTAAAAAAATTAAAATTGCTTATTTCTGTTATTTATTTCTTTTTTTGAAAATTTTGCTTCTTGAAACGTAATTTTGATGCCTCTACTAAATTAGTATGGTCTCATAAATACAGGTCTTACATTTACTCCCAGTTAGGATTACCTTCTCAATCTTTTTTTTGAGGCCGGGTATTTAACTTTGCAGCAACATTGGTCACATTGTAGACCTCTTACTTGTGTAGCAATTTATTTATTTTATTTTTTAATATTGACTTAGGACCTTTGTAAGAATTGAACTCTATGTTGTGCATGGAAGTTCTAAACTATATGTTGTGACCTCCTTGTACTAATAGTAAATGGTCTCAATGTATAGTATCCCATTAAATATTTTGATCTTTTTGTTACATTTTAATTAACCACAATCCTATATTGTGGGCGGTATTTTATTTTATTTTTTGTAAAATAATGTTATACTTTGGTTCACATTTCTTGTTATTTGCTAATTCCTTCTTGTATTTAGTTGTGTTGTTGTTTCATTTTATGCTCCCAATAAATCTATGGTATGTTTTGTTCTATGAGAAGAGAGTAAGAATGGTTGCTGGATTTATTGAAGGGAAACATTTATATAGTGCTAAGGCTCTAACAATCAAATTTGAGCCTACCTAAAAACTTTCACTAGAAGAGGTTGTTTTGACCCCCAAATATCTTCAAATTGATCATCTCGACATCAAGATGTATGGACATGAGAAAAAAATGGATGGCAAGTTTTGGAAATAGTATATTTTGTAACTCATTTTTAGACTGTCAATTTTCAAGATTTTCAAGTTTTCATAGATATGTCAATCTACACAACTTTTGAAGCTTTAAACTTTATAAATAAATGTGAAAATATATTTTAGGGCTATCACAAAGATTTTCATGAAACCACATTTCTCAATACTATTTAAAGGTAGCCTCTAATTTGATTGTTTAGAGCCAAGGCTCTATACAAACTGCCCTTTATTGATAGTTTCAAAACAAATTGTCAAGTATTACACTAATGATACTAGTAATGCTATAAAATTATTGTTTAATTTAATTTTATGGCTTTAACATAGCTATATAATAGCTAGAAATCATAATCATATATTGTGTCATCTTTACACATTCAATTTTTTAATTATATTACACTAAATCCGAAATATTCACAATTCTACAACTCACCTTATTTTTTTGTGATCCCTTTTTTTTACCCGATTTTTCCTCCACCTTTATGAAATAAAACTGATTTATTACGATGTTTTGGTCTTCTAATATTTTACTATTCCCCGACTTGCTAACTACGGATCCAACCATAAGACACATCTCTCTCTCTCTCAATTATATGAAAATTATCTGTGATAGTTGAATACTTTATATCTATATCTTTTGATTTAAGTTTATACAAGTAAAAACCCACATGATTTTAAGTTCATCTCTCGTAGGCATTTTGATAAATTTCTCTTTATGCACTGGACTAAGTTCAAATCTACGGCATCTATATTTCAAACAATCACATAGTTGTAGAAAAACTGAGAGAAAAAAAAAAAAAAACGTAACTTGGAAGAAAGAAATACCAAAATACCTTGAAATCTTGCTGGCATTTTGATCATTTTTAGTATCCAATTAACCTTTTTTTTATCAATGATAATTATAGATTTCCTAAATTTAAATGAAAATATCTATATAAGGTCGCAACATTATGCTATTGAAGTAAGGTGCACCTCAAGAAGTAATTGTTACGACATTGGAGAGCCCTCCATCATCTCGACTTTGAGATGTGCGGATACGAAACAAAAAAATAAATTTCAAGTTCTAAAAGTAGTGTATCTCCTATTTTAAAGATTTTTATGTATTTATAGATTTACTCGATTGGTAGTATTTTTTATATTTTTAAACGCAAAACATACCAGGAACAACTGCACAAGGAGTGTCCTTGCAGCACAGATCAGCTCCTAGCAAGTCAGAAACATAAAAATAGCTCAAATTCATCTCCCTCCTTTACACAATATATTTTGAAAGCGTAATTCAATACTTGTGACCGTGAATAATCCATGGATGGGAGTGTTATCATTGTCCAACCATTGATTCGATGGTGATGGAGACCCTTAGTTACCAAGAGCGCTGACCTATGGTGACGCTCCTGCTCCGGAACACAGCTCCGGCCTTTTATGACCGGAACCTCGACAGGAACTCGTTTTAAAGTTTTCATGCATGCTCCTATTTATAGGATTCTCCATCCATGCACAAAGTATCTCGATCCCACTGTCGCACAGAACACGTTCATTAAAATTGTAAATCTCGTTCTTGAATAAAATAGAACTGCTCTCTCGGAATTTATTTTAGCAGCGCAATTCCTATGTTCCCGGAACTTGATCCCTATGTTCTCAGAGCTTCCTCAAAGAACTTTTTTAAATAAAATTTAACTTTTAAAATAAAATAATTATGTTTTAAGCCAAATTTTCATAAAAAGTGGAGTGCTGCGATGGGGGTGTGGACTAATCATGCACGAAACGCGATCCTTCGTTGAATGGAGCTCGATCTTTTCCAATTAGGAACACGTGCATTCTTAGATGGGGGCGCGATCCTGTTTTCAATGGGAGCGTGATCCTAAGGAATATAGAAACACGATCCCATTTGAGATAGAATGCATACTCGTTAAAAGAATCAAGAACCCGATGTATTGGGAATATGCTCCATGTTCATATGGGATCTCAATTCGCTACTTTTACCCTCACCGGAACTCGTTCACCAAGCTTTGAAGCTTTGGGTGAACGAGCTCCGGAGCTTTTACCGTTGCTGGAGCTTTTGGTGAATGAGCTCTAGAGCTTTGGCCGTTGCTGGAGCTTTTGGCAGCCTTCAATCCGATGCTCCCGCTTCCGATAACTATGGGAGAGATATGTCAGCGAGAATCAAATAATGGTTTAAACTCAAACAACCATGGATTCCATAGCGATGACCCTCATGACTGTAGATTCTCTCTAAGCTTGATGACTACTGCACATACACACATATATATATATATATATATATATATATATATATATAGAGAGAGAGAGAGAGAGAGAGAGAGAAATGATTCTCTAGGTCCCTCTCCCACCCATGTGTGTAGGACCCCTAAAGGATCACCATTAAAGTTGGCACAAATCTCTAGAAAAATCAAGTTTCACACCCATGTGATAATTTTTCTAAAGATCCTTGCCAACTTTAATGGTGATCATTTAGGGTCCTACACACATGGGTCGGGGAGGGTCCTATAGGATCTTTACTCATATATATATATATATATATATATATATATATATATGTATTATTGTTTTTTATTTTATTTTATTTTTTTTTGATAGATAAAAAGTAACATAAAAATTCACCTTCATTCCTAACTTGGATACCATTAACTCCGAAAGCTGAAACCATTTGGGGTAGGTTAGGTTAACCCTTGCTTGAGCATTGTTCGCGGATACGGTCAGGATGTTCACGTGAATGGCAAGGACATTTGAATTCTCCATTTCCTTTCCTGCTCTTCTCTTCAAGCTGCTGTATTTTGCTTTAGTAGGATTGCTTTGCCATATCTATAGGAGAAACCTGACTTGTTAATGCTATGCATAGTTGTGAAACACTAAGAGGAATAATATATCATGCTTATCCAAACTTGGTTGGCATCAACAATTTACTGTCCATTGGATCTTTGGATCTGCTTCGAAGTATCTTTCTTGGGATTATATTGGTTATCATTTCAAGAATGATATCATTTCTATCATGGTTTAAGTTTAACAAAAATAAAAATAAATTAAAATTTCCCAATTTAATGTTTAGGGTTTCAAGAAAACTTCTTGAATTTAAATGGAAAAATATTCTTTTACTCTTGAATAAGAGCAACAAAATTCTTAGCTTTTTGCTCCCAAGATTGCAATATTTGTTGAAGTGTGTTTATCTTCAACTACAACAAATCGAGGTCAACCTGCGCAGACACATATTTAAAATATCTAATTGTTAGACTATTTATCTTATGTACATGGAGGTCACAATCGTTCTTGCCCCTTAAATTTCAAATTGGGTGGTTGTAAGAGTGTCATTGAATAAACACAAAGTTCCAACGAAAAAAAATCTTAACTCACCTCCAAGCCATCCAATTTACCATCTAATGAGTAGGAATGGTAGTAACCTGCATGTACAAAAGATAAATGGTCTTTTTGTAGTCAACCATCCAATTTGACATCTGTGAATAGGAATGATTGTGACATCCATGTACAAAAAAAAAATAGTCTTTATATATATATATATACATATATAAATATATATATACATACATATATGATATATACATTATATTTTTTGGAATATATATTTTAATAAATTTTCCTAGGTATCTATGGAGTATATATATTTGAAAGGGAAAATATCTCTATAGACCTCAGTTACAACTTTCATTTCTCCATTGACCTAAGGCTTCAAATCATATCTTACTACATATTTTATTCATTTTTTATTAATTCTTTTGACCCAAACAATCAAGATAATGTTTCTAAAGCCCTCTCTCTCTTGTCATGATTCCCTTTCTCTCTCCCCCGATTAACCTACCAAACCTCTCTCTCTCTATCTCCCCTTCTAAAACTGCCACCGCAACCACCATTGAAAACCCGAAAGAGGTTAGAGAGAGAGGTTAGAGCTTAAACTGGGTAGTAGAGTATATCGACGGAGGCGCTACAAGAGTGGGGTAGCTTGGCAGTGAGAGAGGTGTTGTTCTCGATGCGGAGGTTGGGGTCAGTGGAGTATTTGATAAGGATGCATAAGCACATTCCACTCTTCTCCACCACCTGCTTCAGCCCCCAGCGGCAATCCTTGGTGGGCGCCACCGCCTCCCTTTGCACATACAGCAGGCACGTTGCCAGCCCTATCAGCTGCTCCGTGCACTCTTTCCTGTCCTCTACCATGTCACCTCCCACTTCCCCTACCCCTCCTAAAACCACCACCTCCTCACACTTCCCCTCCCTCCTTACCTAAAGGGAAAATCCCAACTGAACCATAACACATGACACAAACCCCCTGAAACCCACCTCAAGAAAATCATCAAAGCTAGATTGGCCGAACTTGGAGCTGCCGATGAGAACGTCGGCTACTGCTGAAGAACTGCGCCAGCTTGAGCATGCCAAAAGCGAGCTTTCAAGCTGGACTCGATGATCTGTTGTCATCGATTTTATTTCTTTGGGGGACTCTTTGTATATATGAATCTCCATCTTTTTGTAAATTGGCCTTTCTTTGGAATGAAATTTTTTTTATCATTTGAGCTTCGGCTGTTATTTTTTTTTCTCTTTTCAGGTTGCAAACCCTGAAAAATTAACAAGCTGCAGTAACTGGGCAACCATAAGGCAAATGTAGTTTGGTGGGGTGCTTTGACCTCAGGAACATGCATTTTAGCATGTTGATCGTGCTAGAAGATTGTTCTGTTGTCGGCCAAGCTTTAGAGTAAAGGAGCTTATCATTGTCTGAGGAATGTGCAAGAGTATACGCTCCGTCATTGAAAAAGCAAGCCTATGATTGCCGGTGAAGAACCATCGGCTTACCGAATGGGACCAAAGAGCATAGGCCGGTGGGACTTACTTCACTTTGGTAAAGTAACCATTCTAGCAGAGAAACCGTCATTGATTTGAGCCGGTTCCCGTCTGAAAGAATCAAGAACTTCTCAATCATTGCTCATGTTGATCATGGGAATTCGACTCTGGCCGACTGGCTTTTGGAGCTCACTAGAACCATCGAGAAAGGGCTTGGTCAATCGCAATACCTCGATAATAAATTCCGATGACCCATTGCAAGCCGAGCGTAAGAACAAGAGAGAAGGTGGGTAAGAAGAAGAGAGAGACTTCTGAACATGACCAGTCTAGAGAGAGAAACACATCAGAAGAGAGATTGAAACACGTGAGGAGAGAGAGACAGGAAAAAGATGTCTTTAATAATTTGTTTGGGTTAAAAGTTAGAAAAAAATAAGATAAAGTTATTTTGGGGGGTTAGAAGATAGGTTTTGAAATTTTGGGTTCAGGAAGAAACGAAAGTTGAAAATATGGTCTATGGAGATATTTTTTAATATCTTTTAAAATATTCTTGCTAGGTTCTAGGCCAACACCCGAACTGGGTAGGGTTTGCATCCAAATTCCTAGACACAAATTGAGACTGGTTCAGGCAGGATCCAGGCTGACACGGAACCGACCTGACCCATTGCCACCCCTACTATAGGTCCTCTCATGCTTTCATGCTCTCTCGTTCACATTTCTCTCAGATTAAAGCCTTGGGAGAATCTTTTTAAAACCGAATTTGATAAAATAAGTGTGTAATATAATAGGGAAGAAAAAAAACTAATTATTCGGCTATTACGTTCACATTTGTTTTCACAAATTCTTTAAAATCACCAAGTAGTCATAATTCAGATCTTGGGGATCTAAAATTAAACATTCTTCAAGTCTGGTTATATTTTTAATTTTAGAAATCAAAATCCAAAAATCCAAAATTTATGTAAAAAATTTTATCTTTAAAATTCCAAAAAAAAAATTTGTATAATCGATTGGCAATATTCTGGATTCAAAATCTAAATTTTTGGATTTTCAATATCTGAAAATAGGTAAAACCTAAATATCAGATTTTCGGATTATGAATATCAAAACAAAATTAAAAAAAAATCCAGAGAATGTTGTGCAAAATTGGGGAAGTTGTTGTGTCATCCACCTCCAACATTTCATATATTCAAAACGTGAAACTGATTGGGACTAAAGAGACAAAAACAATATTAGCTTAAAGGATAATAAAAAGTAAAAACTAATACTGATACTACTAGTGTATTGAATATTTAAAAAAAAAAAATAGTGGTAGCTCATTGGCTATTTCAAAAGAAAAAAATAAGACTAACTCATACCATTTCAGAATCTATTTTCAAATTACTTTACAAATGATTCCATATTACAAGTATGAATTCATTTATTATTTTTCTAATTTTCTTAAAACATGATTGCAATTTTATGTTTTTAAAATGTATATTTTTTCTGTACTAATTATTACACATTAGATTTATTTATTTTTTAATGTCATACCCTTTTTTTCTCTCTATTTAATCAAAAGATCCAAAACGCTTAGAAACTTTCTTTTTTTTCATTATAAATTTGAGTCAGAGAGATCCATTCTATTGCAATGAGTTGCATTTTAAAATTCATTTGACTGTAAAATGAATATAATGGATAACAAATACTCAAATACGAAACATGTTCTCGTACTTATGTATTTTCAATAAAATAATAAAAAACTATTATTTAATACCATTATTTTATTCAATACCTAAAAAAATAGATTTTAAAAAAAATTTAGTTACTTTTGAAATTTTTATTGCCTAATATTGTAGGTCTGGCTGATTCTTCGATCCGGATCGCCGATCCGCCGATCCGACTTGTTATTGGGTTGGACGATCCGGGTCACTGATCCATTTATTTCAAAGCATGGCATGGACCTTAATAGCATGTATTCTATTAGGAATTGTATACTATGAGACCATTTATTTAGTTACAACGATGCAACAACTACTTTTACTTCAGAGGTCTGGTTTGAGATTATATCACGAAGTTTGAAACAATTCTTTTTAAACTTTGAGTCTAGTCAATGACACTCATACAATCACCTTGACAAGAGTGACTGTGATTTCCTTGTTCCAAAAGTAAATGGTCTCTTTGTAAACTTTTTCTTTTATATAATTAGGCTCTAGCAAAAAACACTAGACAAAAATCCTCAACAAACATTGAAATTCTGTTTTTCTTAACTTGAGAGTGATAATACGGAGTCATACAATTTACTTTTTAAAAAAAAAAAAAAAATTTCAAATCTTGACTTTAAAAACTTTAATTTAATTGTAAAAAACTTGGAGGATCTCCTATCATTTTTAGGTCAATATTGGCTCTCTACGGAAATCTTATTAAAATTCGGTTACCAAACTACGTAGAGGTTAACTTGACAATCCCCCTCAAATTTTTTTTATTTTTTTCCAAAAATTTCAATATTGCATGTTCTATATTAAGTTTCCATATCAACAACAGTAAACCTTGATCCTCCTATTTAGACAGAGATTATTTAGGAGCATCTCACATGTAGAGAATTTGCTCGGAGATATTATTTACTAAGAGAGTTCTCTTAGTAAAGCTGAAATTTATTTCCAAACTACCATGAAAATATGAGTGAGAGTCCTCGAAATTTATTTAGGGATTGTATAGAGACTTTTAGTACAAGGACAACAATCCAATGTGAAATCTGATAGCTTAGGTGTGTCAAGTTCGAGAAAATTTCTTTTGAACTTTGACATTGGTAAATGAAATAAATTCTACCACACAATTTCACATCCAATGGGTAAGATTAATTGTGACAACCTTACACCAAAAGTAAATAGTCTCATAGCATACTTTTACATTTATTTAAAACCTAGGGACTATAAGAACACTTTACCGAAGCTTACCCTTCCGACATGGGGTTATATTTGATCGACGTGTGGGTTCTAAAAGGATCCCACTTGTCGTATGCTTCTATTCTCCTCCAACATACCTAACATGTTTTTAATTTTTTTAGTTCAGTAAAGAACTGGATTTTTAACTTAACCAAAAAATTAGCTGAAATGCTTGAAAGGCTTTTACAGAGAGGAAAATAAAAACTTATCAAGAAATATGTTATTTCAAAGTCTTGTCGTATGCATGTGATTCTAAACCAAAAGGCATGCTAGAGGTTTGGTAAGTTTATCTGTCCTAAATACTTATAAATTTAAACTATATGTTACTAGAATGTCTATGCATTATAGTTTGCTAAAGAAAAATTATTTATCTTAAGATAATAGAAAGAAATCATCAAATTAGCAATCCCGAACATTATTTATAGGGCGAACTGCTTCATTTAAAGTTTATGTACCCTAAATCCACCTTAAGAATATATGTTTTTATTCTTGCTAGATGTATCCACCTCTTAACTGTGACTTAAGAGTCTTTTGGATACCTTGAAATATATTGTCTGTGAAATATATTATTGGCGTAATAGATTACTACGTAATACATTACATGAAAATGGATTGTAACTGTTTGGATAGTATTTAGATGCAACTTGGGAAATACATTGCTCTTACTTGACGTGGTTTTATATGGAATTGTCTACCTTGCACCTTAAATTTTTACTTACATTGCTCGACATAGCGATTTAATATGGAATTGTCTACAAAGAAACTATTTGTCTTTTGTACATACGATCATTCTTGTCCTTTAAATTTACACAATCATTCTTATCCTTTAAATTTCAAAATGAGTGGTTGTACCCATGTCATTCAATAAATACAAAATTTCAAAAAAAAATAAAAATTCCTTCATGACTCACCTCAAGCCATCCAATTTGACATCTAACATTGGAGAATGATTGTGACCTCCTTTCACAAAAGATAAATGGTTTCTTTGTATACATTCTTATTTAATATTGGAATGCATATGTATAAAAAGCATAACTATACCATGTTTGTCATGCCTCAAAGAATAATAACTTAATAGTGTGAATTGATATTGGTCATAAACATTGAGTGAACTATTTTAGTCACAAAAATATTGTGAAATGGTAAACCACGTTAAAAATTAGATTGAGATATTGGAAGAGGTAAATGTGTAAGTAATTTATCACTTCTTTATCGGTATCTAAACCCTAATCCCAAAAAATCCTCTTTGTTCCAAAAGAGTAATCATTATAATAAGTAAAATATAATTTATCGGTTTTTTGTCTCAATCTAAAGAGCAATCATTATAATGTAAATAAAATATAATTTATCGTTTTTTTGTCTCAATCTGAACCCTAATCCCAAAAAATCTTTTTTTTTTTTCAAAAGATTTAGTAATCATTATAATTTACTACCCCAGTGAATAGAGGCTAGAAGAGGGACAGAGAAGCAGGTCCCAAAGAAGAGGGACAGAGAAGCGGGTCCCAAAGAAGAGGGACAGAGAAGAGAAGCTGAGTAAAGAGGATTGACTATGCTCGCTTGTAGCGAGAGCACAAAGAATGGAGGCTGGAAGAGGGACAGAGAAGGGAGGCTCGAAGAAGACAGAGAAGGGAGGCTCGAATAGGGACAGAGAAGAGAAGATGAGTAAAGAGGATTGACTATATCATAAGGGAAAACATAGAATACTTGGTTGCATGAACACAATCTCTGAAGAGAAGAAAAGCTGAGGAAGCAAGGAAGAGGAGAGAGAGTGGATTCGATGAACACAGTGCCTGATGAAGAGAGAGAAAAAGAGAAAAAGGTTGAGGAAGCAAGGAAGAGGAGGGAGGGTGGATTCGATGAACGCAATGTCTGATGAAGAGAGAGAAAGGTTGAGGAAACAAAGAAAAGGAGAGAGAGTGGATTCGAATAAAATGATGGGAGCAGAGAAATTGATACCATGATTTAGAAATTGCCTTGAATATGGAAAATGAGAGCCTGAGATACAGAGGGAAGTGATAGGCCTTGAATATGGAAAATGGGAGCTTGAGATGGAGAGGGAAGCGGTAGACTTACCAGGCTGAGAGGGAAAAGGGGAACTTGGGAGAAGAGGATCTACGCATGAGAGAGGGAAATTTGTTTTTTAAACGCCTATAGTAGATTATTCCGTCAAGCGTGTAAAATATTTCCTAGCCTTGAGAGAGGGAAGTGGTAGGCTTACCAGGTTGAGAGGGAAAAGGGGAGCTTGAGAGGAAGAAGAGGATGTACGTAGAAGAGAGGGAAAATGGTTTATGGTTTATGGTTTTTTAGACGCGCGGAAAAATTATCCGTCATGTGCATAAAAGATTTCCCAACCCTCCCCGCATGTAATAGATTTGACGATATTTGGGGAAATATTGTGTAATCTCTTTTTATTATTTTCTTATTAATAAATGCACAAAATATTTCCTAGTAATCTATTTCCCTGTAATATATTTTCAGGTACTCAACCAACCCCTTAGTAATAAATAATGGAATAAATTTCTATGTTCCCCTAAAGCATAGAGGCTCTATTCTCCCCCTACCACCCAGCCGTCCAATTTTGATCAAGAGAGCTACTCACCGTTTGATCTTAGATCCGATGTCTCAAAGTATTTTATTTTTATTTTTTTATATACAAATTGTATGAATATGAAATTTGGTACATGCCATCTTCTCATTGGGACGCACCTATAAAAAATATTTAAAATATTTTTTCGATAAAATAAAATGACCAAAATACCCATTGAAATTTTCATGAGTATTTTGGTCATTTTATTTTATTGAAAATAATTGTTTTATATTATTTTTACTACTGTGAGTTTAATAAAGGAATGGACGTCCAAAATTTGATGTCAAAATAGTTCATAGAAAAAACATTAAAAATAAAATAGTGTAGAGACGTGATATTGTAATTGGGGCAATCTTAGCCCTCCATTCCGAATGGACGGTTGGATAAGGGGGAGGATAGAACTTCTATGTTGTAGGAGAAACATAGAAAGCTTGCCCATAAATAATTACATTAATAACTAACAGATTACATTTTTTGCACATAGTAAATCAATTTAAATAAATATGTTAGAAGCATATTTTTAGGTCACGTGCCCTACATCTTCTCTAGAGATAGGGTTCTCTTTAATTCTTGTGACATGTGTACACCCCTTAAATATGACTTAGTAATGTAGTAGAAATGCATACACAGTTGCTACAAGATGTTATACTCCCGCGGGAATCCACTGTCCATTTTCCCTTGGGTTAAATCGCAGCTAGCCCTAATTTTTGGGGATATAACCTTTTCGACCCTAACAAAATATGATTTCCTAATTACATCCTCAATGTACTTAAAAAAATAATATTTCAAGACTGAATAGAGAATATCTGATTTTTAGATGGTGTGATTTAAGTGTTAGAAAACTCGAGATTGAATACGAACTATTAAAGTTTTACATGGTGTTGTTTAAGAATTAAAAAACGTAAATTTTAAAGTTGTTCTTTTGAGAATAATTGTATAGTGATATTAAGTGGTTTTCAAATTTTTAAATTAAAAAACATAAGAAATTCTTAATATCCCTTGTTTTGGTATACGATTTTCCCACAGACTCGGATTTTAAAATTTTTTTGGAAATATAGGTTTTCTAAAACATATTTCTTCTAATCCCCTGGACTCAATTTACCCATTTGATTACTTGTTTTTTTCTCAAATAAAAACTTAAAAAAACACCTCTATTTGTCTACTAAACTCTATGCAACATTTTTATTTTAGTAGAAATGTAGTGTTGTGTTTTTAATTTTTGTTTGGGTAAAAAAGTGCAACAAGAAAGGGTAAATTGGCTCAGACATATAGAGGTATCATTTTAGTTTTTGTTTGTAAAGAAAAGAGTAGTGAAAGAAGGTAAATTGGGTTAGAATATATAATTTTAAAAAAAAATTATACCACCATAAAGTTTTTAAAGCCCTCCGTCTATGACGAAATGGTATTACCAAAAAAGAGCGTACAGATATTTTCCTAAACACATTTCTAGGGAAAATTACAAATAATCCCCAAAACTAGATATTCTATGCAAGTTACCCGCAACCAAAGTTTTTTTTTCTTCACTTTTTACCCCAAAATAATCCCAAACCAAAATAAAAAAAGTCCAAACTACCTTCCCTTATACCCACACCTCTCTCTCCTTTTTCCCACGAAAAAGCGGTCCATCGTATTCTTACGGCTGTCCAACAGTGTAATGTCGATCCAAGGACAAACTTGGCAAAAAATAAAAAATTCAGGGATTGGTCCTTCAAGATAATAACAGCCTATTTTCGGGTCACTCCGTTATAACAATATAAAAATCCGATCCATACCTAAATTTCCCATGTTAGTAATAGTTTAACAGGATTTTGCATATGAAACCTTCTGGAACAATATAATCTCAGGGAAGAAAAAGCTAGTGCTTAATAACTATCAACTGAAATATAAACGTGTGTCTGGTTGGTGTGATAACTTTTGTACAGATCTGTGTCAAAATGTAATGGTGATCCTTTAGGTTCCTACTAGTATGGGTGAGGGAAGGACTTCATAGTGTCATGATATATATATATATATATATATATATATATATATATATATATATATATATATATATATATATATATATATATATATATATATATATATATATATATATATATATATATATATATATATATATATATATATATATATATATATGGTGCGGTTTGTATAGAGCCTAAGCTCTAAACAATCAAATTAGAGCCTACCTTCAAATAGTTTCAAAAATCTGTTTCAATACTGGAAATCAATGTGATAGCCTTAAAACACTACAAAATGCCTATAGGTGAAGTTCTACACTACTTCACCTACGGCTTTATTACCGTTCAAAGTTTATCACACGATCATAAATGTCAGATAGTATTTGAATTTTAACATTTCTTTTTACAAATCATAATGATTTGAAATTTTGTAGGTATGTGCGTCTTAGTTAGATGCACATGAATGTGCGTCTTAGTTAGATGCACATGAATAAAATATAAAAACAATAATTTGAATGATAAAAATTGTGCAAAACACCCCTATAAAGTATCAGCGGTAATTTTATCATTTAATTTTACGACAATTATTTTTTTAATAATTTATTTTGGAGCGAATTGGTCATATGTACACATGCCCTAAATTTTAGATAATTATGATTGGTACAATAATTATAAAAATTCAAATACTACTGGACAATCGTGACCTTGACGATCACCGATGTCCAATAGTGTTTGAATTTTAATTTTTTTTTCTACAGATCTAAATTACTTGAAATTTGGAGCGTGTGTACATCAAAAATAGATGAATCTTCAAAAAATATCAAAAAAATATTTTACATGAAATAAATTGATCAAAATACCCCTGAATAGTTTCAGAGGTATTTTGGTCAAAAAAAGCCACGAATTATTTTTTTTATATTTTTATTTGGTGCGACTTGATGAGAAGAACATACGCCAAAGAAATTTTAAGTGATTTTCATTTGTAGAAAAAAAATTAAAAATTAAATACTACCAGACATTCGTGTTCGTTAGATCGGCCTAAATTCAATATGGGTTGTTGGGCTTATACTCTTCCATGAGTTAGTGGGCTCACCCAAGATATTTTTTCTCTCTCTTTCTCTCTCTCACTCTCTCTATCTAGATATATATATATTTATATATATATATATATATATATATATATACATATAAGATAGGAAAAAATTTATATAAGGCTGCAACCTTAAAATGTAGAATTACAGATGCCCTCAAAAATCCATCATAAACTGTTGTTTTAATGTTGAAAAATCCTCCATTTGATCATCTCAATATCAAGGTGTATGAATATTAAAAGAAAAAAAAAAATTTGAGTCCCAAGAATAGTACATCTTCCAACACAATCTCTAGACCATCCATTTTCAAGATTTTCATATGTTTGTAGATCTAGTTGATTTTAACCATTTTTGGAGTTCAAAATTTTATAATTAGATATGAAAATAGATTTTGAGATAATCCTAATACTTTTTTATATCAATATTACATATTATGATAAAATTAGGAGGTGCACTTTATTTGGATTGTTTAAGATTATATATATATATATATATATATATATATATATATATATATATATATATATATATATATATATATATATCTGGAAAATACTACAAAATGCCTATATGCGAAAATGAATAGAGATTTTGTCAATCCTCATCACCATCGAAACATCATCGTACGATCACAGTTGTCAGGTAGTGTTTCAATTTTAATTTTTTATTTACTAATTCGAATGATCTAAAATTTGGATCCTGTGTACATCTTTATAAGACGCACCTAATAAAAATATTTAAAAATAATAATAATTAGTAAATAATAAATAAACTAAAATACCCACGTAAATTTTAGGGGTATTTTGGTCTATTTATATTTTGTAAATTATTGTTTTCATATTTTAATTGAGCGCGTCTCACTAATATGTACACATTCTCCAAATTTCAAGTAATTTAGATTATTAAAAAAAAAAAAAAAATTGAAATACTACTGGACAACTGTGATTGTGTAATGAAGTTTGGATGGTGATGAGGGTAGGTAAAATCACTATTCATTTGTTGCCTATAGGCATTCGAAAGAGTTTTCTATATATATATATATATATATATATATATATTTTTTTTTTATTTAATTTTTTTTTTATTTATTTATTTATTTGTTAGGCTACACCACTTGATGGTGTCTAATCTTAAAGTCATCAAAATTTGTGGATACTTAGATACCATTATCCTATAGTATAGTCACTTTTTTTCTAGGAGTATTTTAAGTAAGGGAAAAATTTATATAGAGCCAAGGCTCTAAACAATTACATTAGAACCTACCTCAAAATGTTCACTAGCAGAGGTTGTTTTGATGCCCAAATATCCTCAAATTGATCATCTCGACATCAAGATGTATGGACATAAAAAAAATAGATTTCATATTTTGGAAATAGTATTTTG
Organism: Amborella trichopoda; assembly: GCF_054954075.1. Lineage (NCBI taxonomy): Eukaryota > Viridiplantae > Streptophyta > Magnoliopsida > Amborellales > Amborellaceae > Amborella > Amborella trichopoda. The sequence goes on from NC_142339.1 coordinate 14,445,839, forward strand.
TGACGCATTTTTTTACCATCAATTTTCAAGATTTTCAACTTTTCATGGATCTATTGATTAATACTATTTTTGAAGCTTTAAAATTTATAAATAATCATGAAAATATATTTTAAAGCTATCACAAAGATTTTCGGTAATGAAACCACATTTCTAAATACTATTTGAAAGTAGGCTCTAATTTGATTGTTTAGAGCCTAGGCTTTATACAAATTGCATGCTTTAAGTAATTAGTCAAAGGCGAAGTAGAAATTCATAATAGAAACAAAAATATTTATTAACAATAGTAGACAATGACATCACTGACATGGTGTGTGTGACATCACCCACAAGATACATTAATTATTTTTTAACTACTAATATAATGCCTCTAATTTCTTATAAAAATATCCAGTATATATATATATATATATATATATATATATATATATATATATATATATATATATATATATATATATATATATATATATATATATATATATATATATATATATATATATATAATGATTCTATGAGACCCTCTCATACCCATGTGTGTAGCGCCCCAAAGGATCACCATTAAATTTGGTATAGATCTCTAGAAAAGTTATCACATGGGTGTGGGATTTGACTTTTTTAGAGACCTGTGCCAAATTTAATAGTGATATTTTCGGGTCCTACACACATGGGTGTGGGAGGGTCTCATAGGATCATTACTACATATATATATATATATATATATATATATATATATATATATATATATATATATGATGCGGTTTCTATAAGGTTGCAACTTGCAACCTTAAACAATCCAATTAAGGCGAACCTTAAAATTTTATTATGGCAAGTAATTTTGTTGAAAAAAATGCTTAGTATTATCTTAAAAATCTATTTTCATTCTTAATTGGAAAATTTGAAATTCCAAAAATAGTTAAAATCAAGTAGATCTAAAATTATATGAAAATCTTGAAAATGGACGGTCTAGATAATGTGTTGCAAGATGCACTATTTTTGGGACTCAAATTTTTTTTTCATATTCATGCATCTCGATGTCGAAATAATCGATTAGAGCGTTTTTTCAACATTAAAACAACATTTTCGATAGATTTTTTTTATGCATCTGTGATTCTACATTTTAAGGTTGCAACCTTTTATTGATATATATATATATATAGCAATGATCCAATGCAACGGTTGTATCATAGTACAATGCAAAGGCACTTCTAGAAAACCATGTTTGTGGTATTTGTATGACTTCAAATTTTGTACACACAGTCTCTTCATCTCAATAATCAATCCCCAAAGAAAAAAAAACATTCAATTTGAACCCTAGCTATGGTCAAAATGAGTTTCCTCCAAAAACGAGTGTAGACCATTCATTTAGTGAATTTCAATATTTTAGCCTTTATAAATTCAAAATCATTTTTTTTCTTTTTTAACATTGTTCATCTAATTATAATAAAGCCATCCAAAAAAATTGGAAATGAAAAAATCCTTCTAAAGCTTAGATCTAAGCATCTCACCAAAGAACGGCCTATGTTAAATGGGCAAAAAAAATACTTTCTAGGTTGTGTTTTCCATTTTTTTTATTTTTTTGTGATTGTTCACTAGAAAAAAAAGAGTGTATATTTCAAAAGTTGAATCAAACAAATGGCCATAAGATGGTTTTTTAAGGTTGATGCATCATATTACTATACAACGGTTGCATAAAATCATCACCTATATATATATATATATATATATATATATATATATATATATATATATATATATATATATATATATATATATATATATATATATATATATATATATAGGGTGCAGTTGGCATACGGATGCGTCTGTAGCTGTAGAGGTAATGTGCACCTTCAAATTTTATTATGGTATATAATTTTAATGTAAAATGTTATTAGGATTATCTCAAAATCTATTTTTATATCTAATTATAAATTTTAAATTTCAAAAATGGTTAAAATCAAATAGATCTGTAAACATATGCAAATCTTGAAAATGGATGGTGTAGATAATTTGTTGTAAAATGTACTATTTCTGATACTTAAAATCTTTTATTTTTCATGGTCATACAATGATCAATCAAAGGGTTTTTCAACATTAAAACTACCTTTTCCGATGGATGTTTGAGGTGCATCCGTAGTTCTACAGTATAAGATTGCATCCTTATATAAACGTTTTCCATATATATATATATATATATATATATATATATATATAGAGAGAGAGAGAGAGAGAGAGAGAGAGAGAGAGAACATTTGTTTCAGGCGGGTTAGACTACATTTGTACAATATGCGGTCCAAAGGTATAAAGTTGGTCCATCTAAAAACAATCGTAACTAGCGGTCCAAATGTTTTCTTAATATAAATATTATTTTAAGTTTTCAATTTTTATTTTTTTTCCATTATCTCTATGTTAAAGATTATATATTCTCTTACAATTAGGATCAAATTGTATTTAAAAAATAAATTTATTGTCAAGCCCGCATTTGTACATGTGCAGGCTTGGTATATATATATATATATATATATATATATATATATAGAGAGAGAGAGAGAGAGAGAGAGAGGAAGATGCTAGGGTGAACCTATTGGCTCATGGAGCAGTATAAGCCCAATTGCCCAGATTGAATATGGGTCGATCTGACGATCAAGACTGTATATCTGCAATATAATTTTAATAGTTTTTATATAAATCCAAATAACATGAAAGTTTGAGAATAAACTTTTCCCATCAAGGCTCAAATAATAAAAATATTAAAAAAATAATTCACATAAAATACCAAAATACCCCCAAAACGTTTTAGAGGTATTAAAATTTGGATCTGTTGAAAAAAATTAAAATTGAATTACAAAATACAATTGTGATCATTGGATCGATCCAGATTCAATCTGGGCTGTTAGGCTTACACTGTTCCATGAGCTCATGGGCTGAAAAGAGCTTTTTCCATATATATATATATATATATATATATATATATATATATATATTTGGGAAAAGTTTATATAGAGTTGAGGCTCTAAATCAAATTTGAGCCTACCTCAAAAAGTGCACTAGAAGAGGTTGTTTTGATGCCCAAATATCTTCAAATTGATCATCTCGACATCAAGATGCATGATCATGAGAAAAAAAATGGATTTCAAGTTTTGAAAATAGTGTATTTTGTAATGCATTTTTAGACCGTTAATTTTCAAGTTTTCATAGATCTGTTGATCTACACTATTTTTGAAGCTTTGAAATTTATAAATAAATATAAAAATATATTTTAAGGCTATCACAAATATTTCCAACAGTAAAACCACATTTCTCAACACTATTTGAAGGTAGGCTCTGATTTGATTGTTTAGAGCCTAGGCTCTATACAAACCGCACCCAACATAAATAGGAATGAAAAAATTAATTATTTATCTATTAAGTTATCTATTTTCAAAAAAAATTAAGATCACAAGGTGGCCATATTTCAGATATCAAGGATCTAAAATTAAACATTCTTTGAGTCTAGTTATTTTTTTAATTTTAGAAATTAAAAATCCAAAATTTATGTAAAAAACAACGTGGTCATATTTTGCATCTTGAGGACCTAATCCAAAGTTCCGAAATTTATGTAAAAGATTTGGATTTTTCAAAATCAAAAAAAAAAATGTTGTATAATATTGTATAAAATTGGGAAAGTTGTTGCATCATCCACTTTCAATATTTCATGAGAAATGATCCTATAGGACCCTCTCCCACTCATGTGTGTTGGACCTCAAAGGATCACCATTAAATTTGACAAGGATCTATAAAAAAGTTAAGTCTCACACCCATGTGACAACTTTTCTAGAGATCCGTGCCAACTTTAATGGTGATCCTTTGGAGTCCTACACATATGGGTGGGGGAGGATCCTATAAGATCATTATTTATATTTCATATATTCAAAATCTGAAACTTTGGGTTTTCAATCTGAAACTAAGAAAAACCTAAATTTCAAATTTCTCGATTTTGAATTCCAAAAAAAATAAATTAATTAAGAGTATGTACAATTTCAGATTTTTTATATCCCAAATATGGGCAATTTAGTTATTTTAAAAATTGCAAAAACGAGTATGCATGCTATAACATATTAAATAATATAAATTATACATGATAAGCGGGTAATATTATCTTTATATATGGTGCCACCTACATATAAAGCATATATGACCCTTCGTCTCGCTATCCGATTTGGGTAAACGATCTGTATGGCTTGAGTTACCATCACAAGTTGGCTCTTGAGCATGAGACCTTGATCCATCAGGTCATAGTATTCATTTTTTTATTGTATAAATTATTTTGCAACATAATTTGGGGTATGCACACATCTAATATGAGCATGTTAGATAACAATAACAAAAAAGAACTTCTAACAATGGAAAAGAATACCTTTGAAAGTTGTAGGGGGCTTTTATATATGGGATTGTCTACAAAGAGACTATTTATCTTCTATACATGGAGGTCACAATTATTCTTGTCCTTAAAATTTCAAAATAGGTGGTTGTAAGAGTGTCATTGAATAGACATAAAGTTCCAAAAAAAAAAAAGGATTATCTACAGACTATTAAGATTTTGTATATAGAGATCAAAATCATTCCTACTCAAAGATGGGCAATACTGCATTTGCGCCTTCGCCATCCTATGAACAAGATGGGCATGCCAGAAAGTCGAACCTACACAAACAGGACATACCACATGGTATGCCCACTTACTCCCAACTATGGTACATTTCGTTGAATGGTGATGACCCAATTGACTATGGTCTTGAATAGTTCATTTGATTAAAGTACAATTTCCTGGAAATATAAATAGAACAATTTCTCATAACCTGTATATCAGCATATTACACACGACATGATATGGGCTTCAGACACAGCAGTCCTGAGAAATATAAACCACATCTGTTGTGTCATTCATACTACACTGCACGAACGTGTATTGGTACTGTCGGATAAAAAGCCTTGTCAGGTCACATGCTTAATAGCTTTCATCTACACTGAGTTAGGGTTCAAAGTCACCGATGTGGCTTAAATGAGCAGTTTCAGCTCGTGCTTCCTCCAGCAGGCACATAAGATCTCTTACTAGAGGGGTAGTTGCACCATGGGTAACCTTGAGTATATCCGCAGCCTTTGTTAAGGACTTCAATGCATTCAGAGTCTTCCCTAAAAACCTTTACATGATGAAACGTATCAGGAAGAAATAAAGGATGTTTCTGTGACCTTATAAAGAAATGTAACTAGTCATATAAACTAGCTGTAATCAGCATTTTCATAAGCTTTTAGCACAATTTTTTTTTTTTTTTGAAAGGTAGCTTTTTGCACAATATTTGCAAAAAAAATTAGAGTTGGTGATATATTGACTCATTTTGATGATTCACAAAACATGCATTCTGCTTCAACTCTGTTTGTCATGATATTAGATGACTAGGAACCCAAAAGGTGTATATTTTACAACCCAAAAATAGCAAGTTCATTTGACAGATTCATAGGACAGTTTGTTCCTTCCTTTTCTTACAGATAAAAGAGACGTACACTAATCACCATTTTCCCAAACTTACTAATTGGGAAATAATTTCTCAACTTTCCAAATCAAGCTTCTTGATTCTGAAAAGGATTACTATACTAATCCTGAACTTTTTGAGGAATCCTTAATCAGTGGTTGTGAATGACTAATTTTTTTTCAATCTTTTCGAACAAGCTTCTGTAAGAGCAAGTCAGAAAAAACAAATGGCCTTCATATGGGCCTAATGTACCATAGATTACTTGGAAATGGGAAATACTGTACTTATTCCAGTTCACCTGGAAATGAGACATAAGACGCTCGCATGCGTGCAAATGCACACATGAAAATGTCTATCAGAGCTCGTCATTTATATCACATGGAAATAGAAAACTCACCATCTAAAAATGGGAGACATCCGTGAAAATGTTCATCAGACAAAATACTGCATATAATCTCTACCATTCGTAACCAATGATGGATGGTGAAGATTAACTGCTCTTCCTCTTGAATAGAATCGCATACTTGTGTGGAAGCACCAGTCATCTCCAATTACCATTGTTTACAGACTTTGAGAATTATATATACCATTTTGATTGTTTACAGACTGAGAGAATTATATCTACCATTTCCATTGTTTACAGACTCTCAGAATTATACGTACCATACTAGTAACATACTACAAGCATTACATGTACGCCCAAATTTTTAACTGGACCAACTTAAAATCAAATAAAATTAGTCTTAATTGAGTTATTTTAGGAATTAAAACAGTGCTTCCCATAGGGGAAGTGTCACAATTTGGTAAACGATTGACCATACTACTAGCCATAGCATTTCCCATAGGGGAAGTGTCACAATTTGGTAAACGATTGACCATACTAGCCATAGTTATCAAATCGAGCAGTCCACCGAATCGGTCAGGGCTGTAGTCCAAATCAAAACCGATTTGACTGCTGATTGGACCGTTTGAGCCAGATTTTAGAAAAGCAGAAGAAGCTTAAGAACCATCATCATCATCATCATCAAAGCTTTATCCGAATCATTTGGGGTCGGCTATACGAATCTTGTTATGCCATTCGACTCTATCAAAGGCCATACCCTCAGTATGACTATAAATGCACATATTCTCACCACTTCCATCCATGTCCTTTTGGGCCTTTCCCTTACCGTTTTAGAGTGTTCCACTTAAACAAAACCACACCTCCTGATCGATGTTGGATTGGGTATCCGCTGCACATGCCCAGTCCACCTAAGTCTACTTTCCCTAATCTTGTTGCCTATTGGAGCTACCGCTAAGTTCTCTCAAATATATTCATTCTGAACTCTATTCTTTCTTATCTTGCCACTCATCCATCTCAACATTCTCATCTCGGCATAAGAAAATTAAGAATATTAGTTCAAAAATATGAAATATATCAAAAACATTTATCAACTTTATTTAGGAAATCAAATCAATCAAAACCCAAAAGGTTTTTGTGTTAGCCATGATCGGTCAAGGCACTGATCAGTGTTCCGACTGGTTAGACCGGGTGATTCGGCCGGGTCTTGATAACTTTGCTACCAGCACACATGTATAGACAAATGCACAAAGAAAGTTCTTGATATAACTAATGAACACACATTTACATTTCATTTTGTTATTTTACCCAAATTGGGAGGTGTCTCGAAATAGAGAAGTATTGATAAATCCGGGCATTTTGGGTTGCTTCAAAAAAATGGAGATTTGGTTGAGTTGAGCTTGGATGCTTTTCATGAATTTCTGCCTTTTTAGGCTCAAAAGTGTTAGTTCCAAACAAAATTAGCAATGTAGACTCGGCCAGATGGACTAACTACGAAAAACTAACCATTCAAGTTTCCCACATGTATAATATTGCAGTCCTAAAAGAGGATGGAATTCTGGATATGCCCCTACAATCAAACAAAACAAGGAAATTAGCAATTAAAAAGATAGCATTACTTATGCAACAAACTTTTAAGCAAGACTATAAATAAACCCACAAAGAAGCATAATGAGTTTTTGAAAGGGGTTAGTGTCTACCCGTATTTATTTAGTAATTGCATCCAACCATGCAATTCACACTATAATTTTTACAACAGAAGTATTAACATGATGGGTAATGATTCAGTTACTAAGAAAGGAGGAGTAAACTACAGCCCCCTTTTCCAAAGGTAAGCCTTTCTATGTGGGTTCAATTCTCAGCCATCCAATCCGAATGAATGGTCAGAAGAGCATCAGCCATAATGTCAGAAGTTATCTTTGATTGTTTAATCATGATCAGATGCCTCAGAGTATTTGGAAATTTAATCTTTTTTATATTATCATTTTAAGATAAAATTTGCAATATTGCCCTCCTCACTAAGGAGCACGTAATAACAATAATATAAAAATATTTCGATAATAGAAAATGACCAAAATGCCCCAAAAAGTTACAAGCATTGTTTATAGTTGAAAATATTTTTCTCATTTTATTTCGTGTGCCCTAGTGAGAAGGAGAAATTCTACAATATTATCTCAAAATGATTTGCAAGAAAAAAGACAAAAAAAAAAAGCCCTAAAACTAGCCACATTAGGTGTGATGTTGTGAAGCTATCCCACCGGTCAATTTGAATTGGATGGCTAAGAATAGAAGTGACATATGTTTTTATATGTGGGTGGTGCCACATAGAAAGGTACCCCTTTCCTAAAAGTACGGAATAGAATCGTCCTTGTTAGGAAATAATAGAATCATTTGCATCCATCCATGAATCAGGAAAATTGTCAGGACAGCGCATTGTACAGTTCATCTTGACAATGGATGGTTGAGGTTACATTCAGCATCTTGACAACCATCCATTGCAAACAACAAATTGTAGAGATGAACTTCTACTCTTTCAAGCAGCAGAGATCTTGACAATGGATAGTTGAGGTAACATACAGCATATCGCTTGTATGCTGCATTTATCATGGTATACTTCCATAAAAGTGTGCAAGCAACAAGAGCGGTAAAATTATACCACTTTAATACAACGTAAACACGTGCAATTGAAGAGGTATTGCTCTTTGAGAGCCTTCCTCCGAGTCTCAGTGCTTCCAGCAATTTCAATGTAACTTATCAGGACCTTAGGAGACAATTATAAATGAAAAGTTAGGCAAAGAGCAACTAGAGCAGTTAAATAATACAGCACATAATGCACTAAACTAAAGGTTTGCAAACATATAAAAGTAAATGCGTAAAGTCTCATACCTCAGCACCTTTAGGTATAGCTTCCATAGCACGAATTACTGCCAACTTTCCTTCAAATAGAAGTCCCGAGTTTGGTGCAGCTGCAACTCCAAGTAATTCAGCCAAGAAAACTATATCCAATAAGGTAACAATGGCTTTATTGAATGAAACAAGAAAAATAAAAGAATCACGAAAAGAGGTTATAAAGCTAAAGAAAGATATTATCCTCTAATATGGATCAATCGTCAAACAACAAATGTTATCATTACCTATGGTTTATGATAGAAATCACAGGATATATCCCTGTTCCCAAGGGTAATTAAGACTACATTAAAACTTCTATCATTTTAGATATGTATCGATGCAGTCCTGCAAATGTCAACTCCAGCACATGATTTTTTTATTTTATTTTTTTACCATTCACGAGTACTGTTCAAGGGTATAGTTCATGAATTAGTGTTCATAGGGGTATTTCTGAAATTTTAAATATTGTTTAGGAGTGTTATGGAGTTTTTGAGAATTGTTTGGAATTTATTAATTAGTAAACAGTAGTTTGGTGTTTTATTATAACTTAGGGTTTAAAAGAGTAGCTATTTAAAACTTTGAAAAGAGGTTAGCAAGTAGTTGCTGATGTTATCATTGTAGAGAGAGTTTTTTGCATTGAAGCCTTTTGAGCTTTGCTTTTATTGAATCTTTTGAATTTCAAGTCCTAGTTTCTCTTCGATCTTGTCCATCCACACTTTGTGCTTCATCAACTCAGAGCCAATTGATTTTCCCCGCGCACTATGTGATGCAGGAAAACTCAAAGAAACATAGAAAAATCAGCAAGAAGCACCTTGACACAAGCAATTTTGGAGATACCCTAAGCCCTTCTTCCACCTAAGGCTCAAGCCTTAGGCTTCTTTTACAAGAAAAAATCTTTTTTTTCTTAAAGAGGAATACATGAATAACTCTCCAGCCCATCAATGCCCTAATTTATATTGAAAATTTATTGTTTTGGACAATATTTGTTCATACAATTAACTTTTAACCAAAAGGTCCTAACTTAAGTATAAATTTCATAACGATAGTATTACACCTATGAATAGTACCCATGAACAGTATTCATGAATAAACGTATCTCATGAAATAAATAAAAAAATTATAAAAACCCTAGAATCCCTAAAAAAACAAAAAATCCTAAAAATAAGCCCTAAAAGCAAACTATAATATACATCCTTTAAAGTTGAACAAAAATAAAGAATAAGAATATTTTTACCTCCTCTATCATTCTCCTTTGGTTGGAGAAAATGCGTCCTCAAGTTTTGAAGTGCGCCAAAATGAAATTGACGTTAACTCGACAACATTCTTCAACTCGAATATTGTAAACATGAACCTGGGACTTACGGGTTACAACACTGATAAAAACACGAAGATTATGCATTGAAACAAAGAAACCCTCGAGGAAAGGTCACTGTATGTCGATAGAATATTTTTAAACACATAAACTTGTTGAAATTGCATCACTTCAGCCATGTAACCCTGCTGAATTTGCTCAGGCTCAGCTCTAGGACATACCACGAGTGCATCTTTGATATCAGCGATTAAACCAACAACTTCACCCTCTTCCAAAATATCTTCACCATTATCGTGATCCTTATCATAGATCGGATCTCCTAAACGATCTTGTTGTTCATCTGAGTATATATCGAAGATTGGTGGTGAATCCCAGTCTACAACTTACTGATTTTTTATGCAATCTGTGTCAAAAAAAAATATCATCCTTTAAATTGAAAATCCTAGAGTGATGAAGCGTCTAGGTATCTAGTCGTTGTCCTCATCACTTGACTCCACACGCGGAGATCAAAAGTGAAAAGGATTGTACTCAAGATCTTCTTGGGCTAAAAGATCATTGTTTTGCCCCTTATTGAGGCTCGCGAACTACCACACTAGCTGTTTTACTTACCTCTCAAGTTCCTCAATTCTGTCATCTATGGGATCACAGAGTGGATCTACAAAAATCCGCGTTTTAAGACCCCTTTTTACGGCCATGGGTTTGCCAAAATCACAAATCCTAGGCAAATAATCAACGAAAAATGCTGAAATCCGCAAGATCTATGTTGCTTTGGGAAAACCTTAGCCAAAATCAACAAACCCTAGACCGCACTATAACTTTCCCTCTTTGTTGTTGACCTAGGGCACCAAAGAAAGTGGTTCTACAGTAACTCCATATGTGTATTGCTACGGTAACTTCCATACTTACTATAATAACTTCTATGAAGATCATGGGCTCTGATACTTGATGCAGAAAAACTCGAAGAAACACAGAAAAATCGGCAAGAAGTACCCTGACACCAGCAATTTTAGATAAACATGACTCTCCGGCCCATCCATGCCCTTATTTATATTGAAAAATTATTATTTTGGACAATATTTATCCATACAATTAGCTATTGCCCAAAAGGTCCTAACTTAAGTATAAATTTCATAATGACAGTTTTATTCCTATGAATAGTACCTGTGAATAGTACTCGTGAATAGTACTTGTGAATAGTACTAATGAAATAAATAAACAAACTATAAAAACCCTAGAATCCCTAAAAACAACTAAAAACCCTAAAAATAAGCCCTAAAAACAAACTATAACATACATCCTTTAAAGTTGAACAAAATTAAAGAATAAGAACATTTTTTCCCTCCATCACCATGGCATTCAGTTTCTTTGGAAACACGAGGATGGCTGCATAAGAGTTGCGAGGAAGTGACCATGTGAGAGGATGTCGCGGTCGAGACACCGGAGTTAGACCCATGATGGCAGCTTTGGAGGCTATTCTTCAGAGATTTGACACAGTGGCTTCTGAGGTGCGCCAGTTCAGAGACATCACCCAGAATTGTGCCAACAAAGGGGTGAGCAAAGGTGATCACTTGCGTCCCCAATGTTTAAGATCTAGACCAAATCTGAATTCAGAGGATGCTTCAGACAGAGATAGTCAGGGATCATATAGGTTACTGGCAAGACACCCTATACCATTTGAGGATCGGTAGGTTCAAGCACTTGAAGGCTCTGAACAAAGTATTAGGGTTGATGTTCCTGATTTTAGCTGGAGACTACAGTCAAATGACTTCCTTGACTGGCTTGAAAGTGTCAAAACAAATTTTTCCAATAGAATGATATGGCAGAGCATAAAAAGATTATTGGTACTAGGTTAAAAGGTCATGCTTTGTTGTGATGGCATCAAATATAAGTTAATCACACTAGAAAAGAAAAGTAAAAGGCCCTGAAGTAGGGAGAAGTTGAAAAGGCATTTAAAGGGAAAATTTCTTCCACAATTTTATGCAAGATCTTTACCAACACTCCATCGATTACAATATGATTTATTGGTACTAGGTTCAAAGGTCATCCTTTGTCGTCATGCCATCAATTACAAGTTGATCACACAAGAAAAGAAAAGTAAAAGGCCCTGAAGTAGGGAGACGATGAAAAGGCATTTGAAAGGAAAATTTCTTCCACAAATTTTATGCAAGATCTTTACCAACACTCCATCGATTACGGCGGAAAGATGGTGCAATACAGGATTATATGGAAACCTTCTATCAGTTATTGAATCGGAATGATATTCGAGAGACGGCTAACAAGCTGATTGCAATATATACCAGTGGGCTACGTGTTGCAATATAAGACGAGTTGTCCCTGCATCAGATTTTTATTTTGGATCAAGCTTATTAACTCGCTTTGAAGACTGAGACCAAGATAACAGATCTGGGCCCAAGTGCTTGTAAATAAGCAACTAACCACAACAAAGTCCAAAGAGGTATTGACGTCAAGGTGTAACCAGTCCCATGGTGTGGAAGGGGGTCGATTTAAGGACCAAACCGACCAATGCAGGACTAGTACAACAGTCCCCAAACAACAGTAAATCAGGAACATGGTTCAAGCGTGGTGAGCCGGGACATAGGTCTTATGATTGCCCGAAGCGCCAAGCTGGCATCCACTTGCAAGGGAAATCTACGGAAAGTAATGGGGAGAAAAACATGCACACCGATGAAGGGAGTGATGCTGATATCGAGGGAGGTGAAGAAAACACATACCCCAATGATAGCAAGCTCTTAGTGATTCAACCTACACTAGCTACACCCAAGGTTGTTTACAAGCCATGGCTGAGCCTAACATTTTTTGCACAAGATGCACATAGCATATGCCAAAACACTAGGGACGTTATGCAGGCACCCAATCTATATTTCAAAGATGTTTGGCTTCATGGTGTTCCAAAAACTGCACGTTTTATAAGCCACTTATGGAGGACAAAACTGTAGTTCAGCAGTGTATACCATCCTCAAATAGAGGGCCAAATAGAGGGAATTAACAGGAGTTTGGGCAATCATTTGCGCTGTTTCACAAAGAGAACGACCACAACAAAGGGATTTGTTTTTCTCATGCTCAGTTTGTGTATAACAATGCTAAAAATAGAACCACGAGGAGATCACCTTTTGAAGTAGTTTACGGCAGGAACACAAAAAAGTATGAGATCTGGTGAATTTGCCTGATATGGAGCGAGTTAGCATTTATGCAGAGGCTTAAGAGGAATACATTCCAGACATCCAATAGGAGATGACTACAAGCTTAAGAGGAACACAACGCATTACAAATAGTGATTGCCATAGGCACTGAAAAGATTTTAATGAGGTGATTTAGTTATGGACTACCTACGAAAGGGGAGATTTCCTCAGAGACAGTACCATAAGCTGAAGATTAGGTGCATTGGACCTTGTCGTGTCCTTAAAAGATTGGGAGAGAATGCATACAAACCAGAGCTTTTGGCAGGTTATGATATTTTGCCAATTTTTAACATTGCACATCTATATGATTATCATGGTGGGCACAACAAAGCGATAGAGACTGATGGGTAAGACCAGTTGCCAGAATTCAAGGCCAAGGTGTTTGATTATGTGCTTGACACAAGTATATTACCACGAGGCATGGATCATTTACGCAGTATCTTGTGCACTGGAAAGATCAATCTGCCCTAGATGATCCATGGATTTCATAGATGGAGTTTCAAAGGGTAAATCCTGACAGGTGGACGGAATATATCACCAGAACTCGAGGGCGAGTTCTTCTAACCAACGGGATTGATGCGGTCCTATTGATGACATCTCCAACACATAATTTTTATTTTATTTATTTTTCACTATTCATTAGTACTTCAAAGGTACTGTTCACGCATATTGTTCATGGATACTATTCACAGGGGCATTTTTGAAATTTTTTATATTATTTAAGGATGATATGGAGTTTTTGAGAATTGTTTGGAATTTATTAATTAGTAGGGATAGTTTGGGATTTTATTGTAATTTAGGGTTCAAAAGAGTAGCTATTTAAAACTTTGTTAAGAGATTACAGAGTAGTTTAGCTGATTTTAATACTTTAGAGAGACTTCTTTCCATTGAAGCCTGAAGCCTCTTGAGCTTCATTTTAATTGAATTTATTGAATTTCCAGCCCTATTTTCCCTTTGATCTTGTCTATCCACCCTCTATGCTGCATCATGTATCAGAATGGCAATGCAACCGTAGATCTCAAAACAAACTTAGTTATAGAATTCAAAAACACATTCCAGTCCCCTATTTATTTTGAGAGAGAAATATATGGTACATGTGAATAACGATTGTAAAACTCAAGGAAAGATAATGGTTAAGAGTAATAATCTACATTATTTATTTAAATCGTTTTGTAGTTGCTACATATAGCCCTTCCATACTTCCTTTATTGTGCCTGAGAGTTGCCCTAAGGGAATTCATCACATTGCCAAGTACTACCAATGGTAAATTACTCACATTATTGATAACTTTAAATTGGGCTTACCCACTCTTTATAGGGAAACCATATTATTTCATAATTAACAAAGCATCAAATTTGTGTTGTATTGTAATTGTTCTTGTACACAAAACACGTTTGTAGAGTTTGCACTAAGGATTAAAAAAACGGCGTGTCGACCAGGAATCGCCCCGGTCGACTCGGGAATCGGACATCCCGTGTAGATTCCCATGAAATACCGGAAACCAGATGATTCTAGAGTTGAAATGGCGATTTTCAGAAAAAATTGACGGCTCGCTATAGTAAATCGGCGAGTCGCTATAGTGAATCGCCCTTGTGACACCATGATTGCCCTGATTTATGCAATAACTTTTATTTTTATTTTGTTTTTTAGTTTTTCTATTAAAAAGGTAAATTACATGGCCCCACCATTGCTTACATCAGCGTGTTCCATACATGGCCCCACTTACACGTGGCCCTTTTCACGTCATCAACTAACATAATTCATTGGGTTGCTTCTTTTGAAGGGTCTCTTCATTCCACATCTCTTCGATATGGGAATATTCTTATATATACACCTTTATCTTTTACTAACACTTGAGGTTTTAAATTAACATATTTGCCTTTTACATACGCTACAATGATGGTGTGCCCAAGGGTGTTCGCCCAACGGTGTACGCCCAATGGTAGTAATTAAGTTATATGATAAAAAAGAAAAGTTATTAAAACTAATAATTGGGTGCTCACCACCCCTATCTTTCACCAAAACAATTTAAATTTACCTACCCAAATAAAACATAAAAACTCTATTAGGCTATTATCTCACGGGATTATTTCATTATATGATTAATAATTAATTAAGTAGTTAATTGAGATTAAAATTAGTACTAGCTCATAGGATATTAAAAAAACAAAAAATAATACTATTTCTAGTTTATTGAATATTAAAAAACATTAGTTTAGAGGATATTTTAAGAGAGAAAAATAACACTGCATCATACCACCTTAGAATTTATTTCTACATTGATAACCAAATCTTTCATTTTATTTATTTTAATTTATTTGCATTATAAATTATGTAATGTACTATTTTTTCTTATAGTTATCAATAATACATTTTAAATTAGATGATATTATAAGATATTTTGGATTTGTTATTATTTGTATAATAAAATAACTATAAAATGTAAACCAACAATTTCAATTTCAATATATAATATTATAGTTAGTTAGGTTGTAATAATTTTGGATTATAGTTAGTTAGATTGTAATAATTTGTGTTTTTTTTTATCGGATTAGGATTTTCCTTCCAAATCGAGATTTTTCTGGCCATTTTTTCATCGATTTAATCATTTCCTTATTTTAGTCTATGTATGATTATATACTTCATCCATGACAATTCTATGATTTTTCTTTTGTCTGATGTAAATATAATGGTTAACTTAAGTTCATATGGGGAAAGAACATCTAAATATTGGCATATTGATGAAAAAAATGAAAGTTAATAATGTAATACCCCCATTTCTTATTGGATTCCTAAAAAACAACATTTATAATGAATTTTAATAATTTTTTTGGATTTTCTTTTGAGGCTTAATCCGACCGATTCGGCCAATTCCCCACCCGGATCGCCGATTCACCAATCGGGATGGGTTTTTCGGGTGATTGATCCCGGGCACCGATCCGTTTTTTAAACCACTGGTTTGCACCATGGGAAGTCATGCATATAAACATGTACATATGTACAATATTGTCAGGATATAGTCGTAATTGCAAGGTCAGCTTGGATGACAATTAATCTTATCATTAGTAGAATATCTTATCCAAAATTAATAAGATGCGGTTAGCATACTGGCCACGGAGTCACATGTAGAAACGTAGGCCCCTTAATAATTTTTTATCAAAATAGTATTTGATCCTAATTTTTAAGAAATATATAATCTTTAACATGGAGATTATTAATATGTAAAAATCATTATATTTTAAAAACTAGAAATGATATTTTTTTGGAGAAAATATTTGAACCGTTGATTTTACTTTTTCTTTGAAGGACCATTACTCAAGGGACCTGGTCTTGGTGGACAGTGTAGATCTCCAGCCCGCATAGTAACAGGTGTGAGCTTGGCCACACCAAACAATTATCCAAATTGATATAGTCTACATGATATTTTTTTAGGGAAAATAACGTATATATCCATTATATTTAGCGTTATTACAGAATTAACTCCAAGTTCCATTAATACATCTATACCCATTTTTTCAACTTCATAACACCTTTTTTTATAAAAAAAGACGGAGCTACCCATTTTCGATTTTTCAAAAACTGAGATGTTTAAAGCTTTTGGTTTTTGAAAAACCGAACAGTAATAATTTTCGGATTTTGAAAATACGAATTTATATGCTTTTCGGTTCTTGAAAAACCGATAATAGGGGCCATCTAATTCTGGTTCAAGGGTTTAATGATTCATTTTGTGGATTTTCTCTCTCTAAACTCTGGTTTTTTTAGCTTCTTTCTGTGTGGGTAATGATGTGAGGAAGAGGATTGCCAAGAGAGGGGGTTGAGCAAGAGGGATAAATCTTCTTCTCTTTGGTCCAAGACCAATAATGGTGAAGAGAGAAAGATGGAAGTTATGGCTTTCAGTCTCCTCTGTGCTTTTCTCCTTTGTTGTTCTTCTTCCCTTGCAAGTAATAATGGGAGCAGTGTCGTAGAGAGAGAGAGGGGGAGGATAAGATAAATGAGAGAGCTTTGGGATTAGACGGTCCTTTCCCTAATGTGCTTTTCTTCTCTCATATTCTTCTTCATCTTTTGTTGTGCAAGTAATAATGGAGGGCAAGAAGTTTGCAATGTGAAGAGAGAGTGGGGGGCGGGTTAAATATGAGAGTTGAGATTGAGAGGGAGAAAGAGACAGAGAGAGAGAAGCCGGGGGTAGGGGGCCATAAATATAGAGTTGAGATTAGAAGCTCTCGCTCACTCGTTTCCCTTATAACTAATTGTTGTGTGGAGGGTTTCAACTAATCGCATGTGAAGAAGAAGGGGTAGCGCTAGCAAGGGCAGAGAAGGAGAGGTGGCGTGGCGGAGAGGAAGGGGCACTTGTGTAGGGGGTGGAGCATGTGCTGTCTGCTTTTGGTTCAAGTGTAGAATGGTCCATTTTGTGGATTTTCTCTCTCTAGCCTCGAATTTTTTGTACCTTCTTCTCTCTATGGGTAATGATGGGAGGAAGAGGGATTGTCTATGAAGAGAGAGGCTTGAGAGAGGGATAAATCTTCTTCTCTGTGGTCCAAGACCAATAATGTTGAAGAGGGAAAGATAGAAGTTATGGCTTTGAATTTTCCCTGTGCTTTTCTCCTTGGTTCTTCTTCTCTTCCCTTGGAAGTACTAATGGGAGGAGCGCAAAGAGAGAGAGGGAGAGAGGCTAATGTTTAAGCACGAAAATTTCGGTTTTTGAAAAACCGAATGCAATTCCATTTCAAATTTTGAAAAACCGAAAAATGGGCATTTCCGTCTTTTTAAAAAAACATTGTTAGGATAATGGTGTAATAACGAAAACTTGGATGTAATCCCGTAATAACAATAAATATAATGGATATATATATGTTTTTTCCCCTTTTTCTATTTGTTGTCCAATGCATACGATGTATTACAAATATTATTTAATCACCGACTGTTTTCAGTGTATTTTAGCTATTTTTAATTATTTCTGGCTAAAAACATGCACTTTTCAGCAATTTACTTTGATTAAAACAAAAAGATATTTTAAACAGATAAAATTGTATGTAAAACCTACCTATAAGTTTATCACAAATAATTTTATGAGGGACACCGCCAAATAACTAATAATTCATTATCAAAATTGATTTTATCGAAACAGTGAATTAGTGATAATGAATATATTTAAAAAAGAGGAAGACATGGCTACTGTAATGAACAAGACAGAAACAACTAGAGATGGGAGATGAAATAGAGAAACAGAGAGAGATAAGAGCCAAAGTACAAATAAAGTTGATACAGTTAAAGCTTAAACTGGGGTGAGAGAACTGATTCAAGTTGAGAAGAGAGAACAAGGGAGAGGAAGGTGAATTTGAAGTAGGAGAGACAGAACTAAATAAAGTTGAAATAATGAGAGAGGTTTTTAATGCGCCCTTAAAAAGGAAGAGAGAAAAATAAGGAGAGATGGGATTAAAAAGATAGAAGAATAAAAAAATGACAAGGATTGTCTTAAAAAGGAAGAAAGTAATAAGACGAGGAGCTGCGTCTATATCTTGACAAAAGAGAGGGAGGGGTTTCCTTTTCTTGTTTCCTAAGATGTTGATTTGGTTTAGTTGATGAGATAAAAGAGAGAGAGGCTTCCTTTCTTTCTCTCTTCAAACATTAATTAGTGTTTGAAGGAAGAGGGAGGTAATTCCTCGTTGTTGAGATTGAGATAGAGAAAGGGGTGTCTCCACTTTTGATCGATAGCTGCCAGGGAATTGTAATGTTAAAGAGATGATAAGATACACGATAGGGATTAGGGACATGTAGGAAAATAGATTTAAGATTGAACTATCGCTAAATAAAGATTTATACATGTCCTAATTACTTTCCGAAAGTTGATTTCTAATGGGCTATTTATTTCTTGTTGTTCTCGATATTGGATTTTTCTTATGTTTTAAATATGGAAAATGGTTTGATTGGGCTGTAACCCTCTCAAAATAAGTAAAGCCTCACCTCATAATTCCCCAAAGATTACAATTCAAGCATTGGAAAACTTTTACATGGATCATCACCACTTGAACAAATTAGTTGTCAAAAAACAAATTATGATTTCAACCCAAAAAATATGTTTATTGTAAAAAATTAGCTAAACCTATCAGTTCACCCTAAAACCTAAAAGATGCAAATTATTAATAATTGTAAAAGCTAAGAAATGCAAATTAAAAAATTGGAAACGTAATGTTTAATTATAAAAGCTAAGAACTGCAAATTATAGAGGGAGATCGGTAGAGAGAGAACAAGAACTTTCAATCTGATATTTTCAAATTGATAAGAAAATATGTTCATTATTTGCCACCAAAAAAAAAAAACATATTTTCATTGTATATTTGTTCCTAGAGTCCGGAATGAAAAGGAGTTACGAGGCAAATCGTTCCCAATTTAAATTTGAATTCTTTAACCAAATATCTCGCAAGAGTAAAGGAAAATTTTTCCATTTAAATTCATGATGTTTTCTTGAAACCCTAAACATTAAATTGGAAACAATTTAAATTTTTTAATTTTTATTTTTAACATAAACCGCGATGGAAATGATCTCATTCTTGAAATCATAACTAATATAATCCCAAGAAAGATACTTGGAAACATTTCCACAGATCAAATGGATAGTCAATTATTGATGCCAACCAAGTTTGGATAACCAAGTTATTGATACCAACCAAATTGAATACAGCAGCTTGAAGAGAAGAGCAGGAAAGGAAAGGAAATGGAGAATTCAAACGTCCTCGTTGCATACTGCCCCGTAACTGCGAGCATTGCTCAAGCAAGGTTTAACCTAACCTACCCCAAATGCTTTCTCCTTTAATGGTATCCAAGTTAGGGATGAAGGTGAATTTTTATGTTATTTTTTATCTATCAAAAATATATACATATTTGCATTAATCATCAGGCTTAGAGAGAATCTACACTCGTGAAGGTCATCTCTATGGAATCCATGGTTGATTGAGTTGAAACCACTATTTGATTCTCGTTTCTCACTGTCATGTCTCTCCCATAGTTATTGAGAGCGAGACCTTCGGATCGACAACTGCCCAAAGCTCGGAGCTCCGGAATGAGATCTTGTAAGGGTAAAAGTAGTAGATTGAGATCCCGTATGAGCAGGGAGGACGTTCCCAATACATCAGGTTCTAGACCCTTATTTAACGGTACGCGTTCCGTATCAAATGGGCTCGTGTTCCCATATTCATTAGGATCGCACTCCCATTGAAAATAGGATCGCCCCCATCTATCAATGACCACGTTCCTATTTCGAAAGGATCAAGATTTAGTCTGTGCTACCATTGCACAACTCTACTTTTATGAAAATTTGGCTTAAAATAAAATTATTTTATTTTAAAAGTTAATTTTATTTTAAAAAATTCTTTTGGGAAGCTCCAAGAACGTAGGGATCGAGTTCTGAGAACATAGCTATTGCACTTTTAAAATAAATTTTGGGAGCGGGGTTCTAATTTATTCAGAAACGAGATCTACAGTTTTAAGGAACGTGTTCCGTGCGACAGTGGGATCGAGATCCTTTGCGCATGGGACAGTGGGATCGAGATCCTTTATTTTTAAAAAAAATTAAAATTGCTTATTTCTGTTATATATTTCTTTTTTTGAAAATTTTTCTTCTTGAAACGTAATTTTGATGCCTCTACTAAATGAGTATGGTCTCATAAATACAAGTCTTACATTTACTCCCAGTTAGGATTACCTTCTCAATCTTTTTTCTGAGGCTGGGTATTTAACTTTGCAGCAACATTGGTCACATTGTAGACCTCTTACTTTTGTAGCAATTTATTTATTTTATTTTTTAATATTGACTTGGACCTTGGCAAGAATTGAACTCTATGTTGTGCGTGGACGTTCTAAACTATATGTTGTGACCTTCTTGTACTAATAGTAAATGGTTTCAGTGTATAGTATCCCATTAAATATTTTGATCTTTTTGTTACATTTTAATTAACCACAATCCTATATTGTGGGCGGTATTTTATTTTATTTTTTGTAAAATAATGTTATACTTTGGTTCACATTTCTTGTTATTTGCTAATTCCTTCTTGTATTTAGTTGTGTTGTTGTTTCATTTTATGTTCCCAATAAATCTATGGTATGTTTTGTTCTATGAGAAGAAAGTAAGCATTGTTGCTGAATTTATTGAAGGGAAAAGTTTATATAGAGCCAAGGCTCTAAACAATCAAATTTGAGCCTACCTAAAAATTTTCACTAGAAGAGGTTGTTTTGACCCCCAAATATCTTCAAATTGATCATCTCGACTTCAAAATGTATGGACATGAAAAAAAAAAGGATGGCAAGTTTTGGAAATAGTATATTTCGTAACTCATTTTTAGACTGTCAAATTTCATGATTTTCAAGTTTTCATAGATATGTCAATCTACACAACTTTTGAAGCTTTAAACTTTATAAATAAATGTGAAAATATATTTTAAGGCTATCACAAAGATTTTCAATATTGAAACCACATTTCTCGATACTATTTGAAGGTAGCCTCTAATTTGATTGTTTAGAGCCTAGGCTCTATACAAACTTCCCTTTATTGAAAGTCTCAAAACAGATTGTCAAGTATTACACTAATGACACTAGTAAAGCTATAAAATTATTGTTTAATGTAGTTTTATGGTTTTAACATATCTGTATAATAGCTAGAAATCATAATAATATATTGTGTCATCTTTACACATTCAATTTTTTAATTATATTACACCAAATCCGAAATATTCACAATTCTACAACTCACGTTATTTTTTTGTGATCCCTTTTTTTTACCCTAATTTTTCCTCCATCTTTATGAAATAAAACTGATTTATTACGATGTTTTGGTCTTCTAATATTTTACTATTCCCCGACTTGCTAACTACGGATCCAACCATAAGACACATCTCTCTCTCTCTCTCAATTATATGAAAATTATCTGTGATAGTTGAATACTTTATATCTATATCTTTTGATTTAAGTTTATACAAGTAAAAACCCACATGATTTTAAGTTCATCTCTCGTAGGCATTTTGATAAATTTCTCTTTATGCACTGGACTAAGTTCAAATCTACGGCATCTATATTTCAAACAATCACATAGTTGTAGAAAAGCTGAGAGAAAAAAAAAAAAAACGTAACTTGGAAGAAAGAAATACCAAAATACCTTGAAATCTTGCTGGCATTTGGATCATTTTTAATATCCAATTAACCTTTTTTTTATCAATGATAATTATAGATTTCCTAAATTTAAATGAAAATATCTAGATAAGGTCGCAACATTATGCTATTGAAGTAAGGTGCACCTCAAGAAGTAATTGTTACGACATTGGAGAGCCCTCCATCATCTCGACTTTGAGATGTGCGGATACGAAACAAAAAAATAAATTTCAAGTTCTAAAAGTAGTTTATCTCCTATTTTAAAGATTTTTATGTATTTATAGATTTACTCGATTGGTAGTATTTTTTATATTTTTAAACGCAAAACATACCAGGAACAACTGCACAAGGAGTGTCCTTGCAGCACAGATCAGCTCCTAGCAAGTTTGAAACATAAAAATAGCTCAAATTCATCTCCGTCATTTACACAATATATTTTGAAAGCGTAATTCAATACTTGTGACCCTGAATAATCCATGGATGGGAGTGTTACCATTGTCCAACCATTGATTCGATGGTGATGGAGACCCTTAGTTACCGAGAGCGCTGAACTATGGTGACGCTCCTGCTCCGGAACGCATCTCCGGCCTTTTTTGACCGGGACCTCGACTGAAACTTGTTTTAACGTTTTCATGCATGCTCCTATTTATAGGATTCTCCATCCATGCACAAAGCATCTCGATCCCACTGTCGCACGGAACACGTTAATTAAAATGGTAAATCTCGTTCTTGAATAAAATAGAACTGCTCTCCCGGAATTTATTTTAGCAACACAATTCCTATGTTCCCGGAACTTGATCCCTATGTTCTCAGAGCTTCCTCAAAGAACTTTTTTAAATAAAATTTAACTTTTAAAATAAAATAATTATGTTTTAAGCCAAATTTTCATAAAAAGTGGAGTGTTGCAATGGGGGTGTGGACTAATCATGCACGAAACACGATCCTTCCATGAATGGAGCTCGATCTTTTCCAATTAGAAACACGTGCATTCTTAGATGGGGGCGCGATCCTGTTTTCGATGGGAGCGTGATCCTAATGAATATAGAAACACAATCCCATTTGACATGGAATGCATACTCGTTAAAAGGATCTAGAACCCGATGTATTGGGAACATGCTCCATGTTCATATGGGATCTCAATTCGCTACGTTTACCCTCACCGGAACTCGTTCACCAAGCTTTGAAGCTTTGGGTGAACGAGCTCCGGAGCTTTTACCGTTGCTTGATCTTTTGGTGAACGAGCTCCGGAGCTTTGGCCGTTGCTGGAGCTTTTGGCAGCCTTCAATCCGATGCTCCCGCTTCCGATAACTATGGGAGAGATATGTCAGCGAGAATCAAATAATGGTTTAAACTCAAACAACCATGGATTCCATAGCGATGACTCTCATGACTGTAGATTCTCTCTAAGCTTGATGACTACTGCACACACACACATACATACATATATATATATATATATATATATATATATATATATATATATATATATATATATATATATATATATATATATATAGAGAGAGAGAGAGAGAGAGAGAGAAATGATTCTCTAGGTCCCTCTCCCACCCATGTGTGTAGGACCCCTAAAGGATCACCATTAAAGTTGGCACATATCTCTAGAAAAATCATGTTTCACACCCATGTGATAATTTTTCTAAAGATCCTTGCCAACTTTAATGGTGATCATTTAGGGTCCTACACACATGGGTCGGGGAGGGTCCTATAGGATCATTACTCATAGATATATATATATATATATATATATATATATATATATATATATATATATATATATATATATATATATATATATATATATATTTATATTTATATTTATATATATATATATGTATTATTGTTTTTTATTTTATTTTTATTTTTTTTGATAGATAAAAAGTAACATAAAAATTCACCTTCATCCCTAACTTGGATACCATTAAGCCCGAAAGCTGAAAGCATTTGGGGTAGGTTAGGTTAACCCTTGCTTGAGCATTGTTCGCGGATACGGTCAGGATGTTCACGTGAATGGCAAGGACATTTGAATTCTCCATTTCCTTTCTGCTCTTCCCTTCATGCTGCTGTATTTTGCTTTAGTAGGATTGCTTTGCCATATTTATAGGAGAAACCTGAATTTTTAGTGCTATGCATAGTTGTGAGACACTAAGAGGAATAATATATCATGCTTATCCAAACTTGGTTGGCATCAACAATTTACTGTCCATTGGATCTGTGGATCTGTTTCGAAGTATCTTTCTTGGGATTATATTGGTTATCATTTCAAGAATGATATCATTTCCATCATGGTTTAAGTTTAACAAAAATAAAAATAAATTAAAATTTCCCAATTTAATGTTTAGGGTTTCTAGAAAACTTGTTGAATTTAAATGGAAAAATATTCTTTTACTCTTGAATAAGAGCAACAAAATTCTTAGATTTTTGCTCCCAAGATTGCAATATTTGTTGAAGTGTGTTTATCTTCAACTCTAACAAATCGAGGTCAACCTGCGCAAATACATATTTAAAATATCTGATTGTTAGACTATTTATCTTATGTACATAGAGGTCACAATCATTCTTGCCCCTTAAATTTCAAATTGGGTGGTTGTAAGAGTGTCATTGAATAAATACAAAGCTCCAAAGAAAAAAAATCTTAACTCACCTCCAAGCCATCCAATTTACTATCTAATCAGTAGGAATGGTTGTAACCTCGATGTACAAAAGATAAATGGTCTTTTTGTAGTCAGCCATCCAATTTGACATCTGATGAATAGGAATGATTGTGACATCCATGTACAAAAAATAAATATTCTTTATATAAATAAATAAATAAATATATATATATATATATATATATATATATATATATATATATATATATATACACACACACATATACGATATATACAATATATTTTTTGGAATATATATTTTAATAAATTTCCTAGGTATCTATGGTGTATATATATTTGAAAGGGAAAATATCTCTATAGACCTCATTTACAACTTTCATTTCTCCATTGACCTAAGGCTTCAAATCATATCTTACTACATATTTTATTCATTTTTTATTAATTCTTTTGACCCAAGCAATCTAGACATTGTTTCTAAAGCCCTCTCTCTCTTGTCATGATTCCCTTTCTCTCTCCCCCGATTAACCTACCAAACCTCTCTCTCTCTATCTCCCCTTCTAAAACTACCACCACAACCACCATTGAAAACCCGAAAGAGGTTAGAGAGAGAGAGGTTAGAGCTTAAACTGGGTAGTAGAGTATATCGACGGAGGCGCTACAAGAGTGGGGTAGTGTGGCAGTGAGAGAGGTGTTGTTCTTGATGCGGAGGTTGGGGTCAGTGGAGTATTTGATAAGGATGCATAAGCACTTTCCACTCTTCTCCACCACCTGCTTCAGCCCCCTGCAGCAGTCCTTGGTGGGCGCCGCCTCCTCCTCCCCTTGCACATACAGCAGGCACGTTGCCAGCCCTATCAGCTGCTCCGTGCACTCTTTCCTGTCCTCTACCATGTCACCTCCCACTTCCCCTACCCCTCCTAAAACCACCACCTCCTCCCACTTCCCCTCCCCCCTTACCTAAAGGGAAAATCCCAACTGAACCATAACACACAACACAAACCCCCTGAAACCCACCTCAAGAAAATCATCAAAGCTAGATTGGCCGAACTTGGAGCTGCCGATGAGAACGTCGGCTACTGCTGAAGAACTGCGCCAGCTTGAGCATGCCAAAAGCGAGCTTTCAAGCTGGACTCGATGATCTGTTGTCATCGATTTTATTTATTTGGGGGACTTTTTGTCTATATAAATCTCCATCTTTTTGTAAATTGGCCTTTCTTTGGAATGAAATTTTTTTTATCATTTGAGCTTTGGCTGCCATTTTTTTTTTTCCTTTCATGTTGCAAACCCTGAAAAATTAACAAGCTGCAGTAGCTGAGCAACCATAGGGCAAATGTAGTTTGGTGGGGTGCTTTGATCTCAGGATCATGCATTTTAGCATGTTGATCGTGCTAGAAAATTGTTCTGTTGTCGGCCAAGCTTTAGAGTAAAGGAGCTTATCTTTGTCTGAGGAATGTGCAAGAGTATACGCTCCGTTGTTGACAAAGCAAGCCTATGATTGCCGGTGAAGAACCATCGGCTTACCGAATGGGACCAAAAAGCATAGGCCGGTGGGACTTACTTCACTTTGGTAAAGTAACCATTGTAGCAAAGAAACCGTCATTGATTTGAGCCGGTTCCCATCTGAAAGAATCAGGAACTTCTCAATCATTGCTCATGTTGATCATGGGAATTCAACTCTGGCCGATAGGCTTTTGGAGCTCACTAGAACCATCAAGAAAGGGCTTGGTCAGCCGCAATACCTCGATAATAAATTTCGATGACCCATTGCAGGCCGAGAGTAAGAACAAGAGAGAAGGTGGGTAAGAAGAAGAGAGAGAGTTCTGAACATGACCAGTCTAGAGAGAGAAACACGTCAGGAGAGAGATTGAAACACGTGAGGAGAGAGAGATAGGAAAAATATGTCTGTAATAATTTGTTGGGGTTAAAAGTTAGAAAAAAAAAAGATAAAGTTATTTGGGGGGTTAGAAGATAAGTTTTGAATTTTTGGGTTCAGCAAGAAATGAAACTTGAAAATATCGTCTATGGAGATATTTTTCAATATCTTTTAAAATATTCTTGCTAGGTAGTCATAATTCAGATCTTGGGGATCTAAAATTAAACATTCTTCAAGTCTGGTTATATTTTTAATTTTAGAAATCAGAATCCAAAATTCCAAAATTTATGTAAAAAAATTTTATCTTTAAAATTCCAAAAAAAAAATTTGTATAATCGATTGGCAATATTTTGGATTCAAAATCTAAATTTTTGGATTTTCAATATCTGAAAATAGGTAAAACCTAAATATCAGATTTTCAGATTATGAATATCAAAAAAAAATTAAAAAAAAATCGAGAGAATGTTGTGTAAAATTGGGGAAGTTGTTGTGTCATCCACCTCCAATATTTCATATATTCAAAACGTGAAACTTTGGATTTTCAATCCGAAAATAGGAAAAAAGTAAATTGTGTAAAATTGGGAAAGATGTTGTGTCATCCACCTCCAAGATTTCATATATTCAAAAACGTAAATTGTGTAAACTTGGGAAAGTTGTTGTGTTATCCACTTCCAATATTTCATATATTCAAAAATAGGAAAATCCTAAATTTCAAATTTCCAGATGTTGGATTTCATTGATTGGAACAGAAATAAATTAGGAGTATGCATAATTCCTGATATTGTATAGGTGAAATGTGGGCAATTTAGTTATTTTGAAAAAAGTGTGAAAATGGGTATGCAAGCAATAACGGATTAATTACTGTAAATTATATAAGATATGCACATAAATTTTTCTTTCTTTTTAAAGAAAATGTTATAGATAGTGTCACCCTCATATAAAGCATATGGGACCTCAGCTCTCAGGCATCCAATTTGAGTAGACGATTGGGATGACTTGAGTTACAATCACAAGTTGGCTTTTGAGCATGAGACCTTGATCCAATAGCTCATAGTTTTTTATTTTTATTATTTTGTATAATTTATTTTGTAGCATAATTTCGGGTATGCAGACATTGAATATGGGCGAGCGTGATGATAATAGCAAAAAAGAAGTACTAGCAATGAAATAAGAATACCCTAGACAGTTGCAAGGGCTTTTGGTCATTTAGTTTTATTAGAAATGTTCTATTTTTTATTTGTTCTAGGTGCCCTCCAATAAGTTGAGGGGACATCCCTAATTACACAAAAAATATTATATAATAAATTAGAAATCAAAACTCTATTTTTATATTGTATAGATCATCTGGATGAATCTATATGTTTTTGTATAAATTTGGGTTCCAACACGCCTTTATTTTTTAAAAGGAAAAATTTTATATAACTTAGCAACTTTAAAACGTAGAATTAAAGATGCACCTAAGAAATTCGTCGGGAAAGTTTGTTTTAATATTGAAAAAAACTCTCTAATTAATCATCTCGATATCGAGATGTATGAATTTTAAAAAAAAAGGATTTTGAGTCCCAGAAATAGTGCATCTTGTAACACATTATTTAAAACGTTCGTTTTCAAGATTTTGATATATTTATAGATCTACTTGATTTTAACTATTTTTGAAATTTAAAATTTATGATTACATAGGAAACTAGATTTTGAGATAATCCTAAGAATCTTTTACACCAAAATCACGTATTATGATAAAATTGGAGGTGCGCCTTAAGTGGATTATTTGAGGTTGAAACCCTATAGAAACCACACCCTTTCAAAATGGTTTTTTCTATAATATAATTTCGTAGGGTTTTTTCTTTTTTTTTTTTTTTTTTTTTGCTCATACAAACACACATGCATGGGATAGTTGTTGCATACTCCCAGGTCCCATGTAATTTCTCACTTCATTAACCATCTTGACAGTATTTCTCTTACCACAAGGAATTGTCTTAAGAGACCAAATGAAGACCTTAATAATATAAAGCTCTTGAAATGATCTGATTTGACGATGCATCTAACTGAATTGTTGCTGTTTTTTGTATTTTTACCCTCTTCAGAAAAGATATTTTATATCCTTTCAAGCATTTTTTTTTCAAACATGTTCAAGACGATGATAACACGAGTGAATACTATAGAACTTCACCAATGACTATTTTGAACTTCACTCATGGATTGTATACGATGAGACCATTTATCTTTAATACAAGGAGGTCACAATTATTTTATTTTTTTGATGAATGTTATGAGCTCATATTAAATAGATGCTTAAAAATCATGATATTACAATGACGGTATCAAATCAGAAGAGATATGCATAGAAGGTAGATGAACTCCAAGCATAGCGAGACCATCTGCTACATCATTAGCCTCACGATAGGTATGGCAAAAAGACCAATATTATGACTCAGAGGTCATGGGAGGACCAAGAGATCCTCTGCTCCTACCTATACAATTTAACAAAATTCGAAGAATCTCTTTCAATAAAAATGTCTCCAGAGAAG
Organism: Amborella trichopoda; assembly: GCF_054954075.1. Lineage (NCBI taxonomy): Eukaryota > Viridiplantae > Streptophyta > Magnoliopsida > Amborellales > Amborellaceae > Amborella > Amborella trichopoda. The sequence goes on from NC_142339.1 coordinate 14,475,253, forward strand.
CCCCTATCAACAATAATTTTCAGTCCATGTAATAGGGAGCTCATTTCAGCTTGATTAGCTGTGGTGGAGCCACAAGGACCGGCCAAAGAGAATAAAACGAACCCTCATGATTATGAAGAAGATCACCAATACCAACAGGGTCTGGATTACCTAAAGAGCTACAATCAAAATTGAGTTTGAGACAACTTTCCAAATGTAACTTCTAAGTCCAATGACGATGGCCCAAAGAGGAGAATGAGAAAACTATGTTATTCAAATTGACAAAAAATGTCAGTCTGAAGAACACCCCGACCTTCTGGTGTGAAAGACAACCAGTCCCATATAGATTTTATGATACGATCTTTAACACCATCAATACTTAAAGAAGCCCCATCAAAAGATATTTCATTACGTTGTAACTAAATCTGCCACAGAATAGTAGCTCTAATGAAATCTAATAGCTTATAACCTTAATATCACCTCTAAGGAGGTCACAATTACTCATAAGTTATAACCATCCGATGTGAAATATGATAGTTTGGTTGTATTACATACTTTGAGAAAATGTTTTTTGATGGATTAATTACAACCACCCAATTTCACATCCAATGATCAAAATTATTGTGACCACCTTATCCTAAAGACAAATGATGTGTGTGTGTGAATGTGTGTGTGTAACGCTTCTAATAATAATTTCATGTTACTGTGTTATTATAATATAATAAAACTATATTTCTAGAAAACCATGTTAGTGGTATTTTTATGACCCCATATTTTCACACATCCTATTAAAAAGATCAATTTACACCCTAGAAAAATGAGTTCCTTCTCAGAATGAATCTCCACTGTCCATTTGTTAATTTCATGATCTAGACCTACAAATTCAAATTCAAAATCAATTTTTTCTTCTTTAATATTGTTTATCTAGTGATAATAAAGCAATCTAAAAGGAAAAAATCATTGCATATCCTAAATCTAAGCATTTCTCTAAAATGGATGGTGTATATTAATTGAGCTCAAAAAGCACTTTTTAGGTGTGTTTTAGAATTTTTCTTTTCTATAGTCGGTCATTAGAATAAAAAGAGTGTATATTAAAGGAAAAATTTTATATAGAGCCGAGGCTCTAAAAAATCAAATTTGAGCCTAGCTCCACAATTTCACTAGAAGAGGTTGTTTTGGTGCCCAAATATTCTTAAATTGATCATCTCGACATCAATATGCATGGACATGAGAAAAAAATGGATTTCAAGTTTTGGAAATAGTGTATTTTGTAATGCATTTTTGGACCGTCACTTTTCAAGATTTTTAAGTTTTCATAGATTTGTCGATCTACAATATTTTTGAAGCTTTAAACTTTATAAATAAATATGAAGATATATTTGAAGGCTATCACAAATAGTTTTAGTATTGAAACCACATTTCTCAACTCTATTTGAAGGTAGGCTCTAATTTGATTTTTTAGAGCCTAAGCAATATACAAATCGCACCCTTAAAAAATTGGGGTCGAACAAATGGCCCTTAGTTTTTGAGGATTCTTTCCTTGTATTATAGTAGAACTTTTGCATGAAGCCACCCCCGTCTATTTTCCATTGATACATGGAAATCCAAATCAAAATCACTCCTAGTCATAAATGTCAATCAGACACATACCATATGAAATGAATGGCTAAACTGGTTTAACAAAAAATTGCCAAAACTTGGTTTTACATTTAAGGGGTCGTTTGGGTAACTGGAAATCTATTCCATGACAATTGATTACGAAGAAATATGACATTTCCACCTTTTGGGTACACTTTATAGTAAGGAAATGGAAATAGATTACTTGAGATTTCCCCAAAAATCATGAAATACATTACGTGCTGTGAAAGGTGAAAAATATTTTACGTCACTTGATGGGTAATCTATCTTTAGAAATATTTCGTATGCGTCTCTCTGCCCGGTAATCTTTAGAAATCTTTCGCATGCGTCTCTCTGCCTTATCCCAGCTTAATAAAATGTTGCCCAGTAATCTTTAGAAATCTATCGCATGCGTCTCTTTGCCATATCCCAGCTTAATAAAATGCCAACCTAATAAAAAGCCTGCCCTATCCCAGCTTAATAAAATGCCAACCTGCCTACTTGGTTTGTATAGGTGATCCCTCCCTCTCTAAGCATGTCCCCTATCTCTTGAACCTAATAACTGGTTTGCATAACTCTCCCTTGTCTCTTGAACCTAATAACTGGTTTGCATAAGATTCAGAGATTTGGACCTTGATCTGACCCATTTAGGTCTAAAACTAGGACTCGGGCCCAGACCAAGATTGGATCGAACCACGGGGTTGTCTGACCTGACTCGAATGTCACTTATGACAAGCGATGTGGAGAAGTTATCACATTCTGCAAAGTAATATAACCACACTCTTGGCCTTCTATGAACAAAATTTTGGCAAGCCCTGCTCACCCAATCTTTCGTCCTGTTGTATAAGTCCAGAGAGGAAATCCTTCTATGAATTTCACTCGATTGTACAAGTCCAAAGAAAGGAAATGTAGATATAGCACGAGCTAGTATTTAAAAAATCGTTGATCTGATTCAGGATCATGCAATCTAGATCAAATATCGTTCTCGACGATCTGATTTTAGGAATATATAGAGTCGAGCCAGTCTGTACCAATTATGTCAAAGAGAACTGGACGCCTCAACCGGTTCCATGTTTCCCATTACAATTTACAATTAAAATTTGTAATTCTTAGCTTATAAATTAATAAAGTGAATTATATCGGGATCCGCCCCGGTCGAGCCAGTCCAGTCCGAGCTGGACTCCTAATAGTTCTTAGCTTTTACATTAAAAAAGTGAATTAAAATTTGCAGTTCTTAGCTTTAACAATTAAAAACGCAAAGCTATAAAAACACTCACGTTGAGTTTGCTCCATCTTTCACTTTTACATTAAGCACGTGCGACCTTCCTGCCTGTAAGGTTGGTTTAAGCCTTTTTATACGAACTTTCTCTCCTACATTTCTTTGACGTTGGATAATGTTTTTTCGGAAAGGTTTCTATGCTTCTCCTAAAGCATAGAAGTTCTATCATCCCCCTACCATCCAGCCATCCAATTTTTATCCAGAGAGTCACTCACCGTTTGATCTTAGATCCAACATCTCAAAGTATTTTATTTTTAGTTTTCTTTATCCAAATTGTATGAATGTGAAATTTGGTACGAGAATCAAATAGTGGTTTAAACTCAATCAACCATGGATTCCATACCGTTGACCCTCATGACTCTAGATACTCTCTAAGCATGATGATTATATATATAAATATTTATTTACTTATTTTAATAGATAAAAAATAACATAAAAATTTACCTTCATCCCCAACTTGGATACCATTAAGCCCCCAAAGATGAAAGCATTTGGGGTAAGGTTAGGTTAACCCTTTCTTGAGCAATGGTCGCAGATGCGGCGAGAATGGCAATGACCTTTGAATTCTCCATTTCCTTTCCTGCTCTTATCTTCAAGCTGCTGTATTCAGTTTGCCTTACTGTTTCATCAGGATTGCCTTGCCATATTTATAGGAGCAATCTGAATTTTTAATGCCGTGCATAGATTTCATGCTTATCCAAACTTGGTTGGCATCAATAATTTACTTTCCATTTGATCTGTAGATATGTTTCCAAGTATCTTTCTTGGGATTATATTGGTTGTGATTTCAAGAATGAGATCATTTCCAGCATGGTTTAAGTTAAAAAATAAGTAAATAAATTTAAATTGTTTCCAATTTAATGTTTAAGGTTTCAAAAAAACTTCATGAATTTAAATGGAAAATTATTCTTACTTCTGTCAAATATTTGGTTAAAGAATTTAAATTTAAATTCGGAACTATTTGCCTCATATTCCTCCTGCCAGATATTTGGTTAAAGAAGCAAACTATGTCCATGAAGACAAGGAAGATGATGATGAATAGACTTTTTATATGTTTTTGCCATCTTCTTTCTAAGTTTATTTGTTTAATTAATTTGTTTGTTATGTCCTTACAATTTTGAGCAAAGTAAGTATTGATTTTATTCTTTAACAATTTATAGTCTTCCTTTCCTTTTTTTTGGTTATTGATTGTTACAAGTTATATTCTTCCTCTTGTTTGTTTGGATTATTAATGTGAAATAAGAGATTTTTGTTTGAATTTCACACTATTTTTATTTAATGTATAAAAAAATAAAATTATGGATTCAAATAGAAGTGAGTTTAGGAATCTTTGAATTACTGAATTTTTGTTCCCTAACAAAAATACAATGAAAATATTTTTTTTTTTTTGGCAAGTAATGAACATATTTTCAAATCAATCTAAAAATATCAGATTGAAAGTTCCCCTTCTCTCTCTACCCATCTCCCTCGATAATTTGCAGTTCTTAGCGTTTATAATTAAATTTTACGTTTCCAAGTTTTTAATTTGCATTTCTTAGCTTTTACAATTATTAATAATTTGCAGTTCTTAGGTTTTACAATCAAAATCCTCATTTTATAGCTTTTTACAATTAATAATTTACAGTTCTTAGCTTTTACAATTAAAATTTGCAGCTCTTACCTTTTGCAATTGAAAAAGTAGGGCTTTTACAATTAAAAAAGTGAAACGGTCGTCTACCTAGGCCGTAGTGGCTCCATCTTGCGTTCTGTAAGGGTGGATTTAAGACTTTTTATTAAGGCGTTTGCTCCTACATTCTGAATCTACTCTCAAATTGCTTTACTTTACAAGTATGAATTCATTTATTATTTTTCTAATTTTCTTAAAACATGATTGCAATTTTATGTTTTTAAAAATCTATATTTTGTCTGTACTAATTAATACACATTAGATTTATTTATTTTTTAATGTCATACCCCTTTTTTCTCTCTATTTAATCAAAAGATCCAAAACGCTTAGAAACTTTCTGTTTTTTCATTATAAATTTGAGTCAGAGAGATCCATTCTATTGCAATGAGTTGCATTTTAAAATTCATCTGACTGTAAAATGAATATAATGGATAACAAATACTCAAATACGAAACATGTTCTCGTACTTATGTATTTTCAATAAAATAATAAAAAACTATTATTTAATACCATTATTTTATTCAATACCTAAAAAAATAGATTTTAAGAAAAAATTAGTTACTTTTGAAATTTTTATTGACGAATATTGTAGGTCTGGCTGATTCTTCGATCCGGATCGCCGATCCGCCGATCCGACTTGTTATTGGGTTGGACGATCCGGGTCACCGATCCATTTATTTCAAAGCATGGCGCGGACCTTAATAGCATGTATTCTATTAGGAATTGTATACTATTAGACCATTTATTTAGTTACAACGATGCAACAACTACTTTACATCAAAGGTATGGGTTGAGATTATATCATGAAGTTTGAAACAATTATTTTTAAACTTTGAGTCTAATCAATGACACTCATACAATCACCTTATTTAAAATCTAATGGACAAGAGTGACTGTGATTTTCTTGTACCAAAAGTAAATGGTCTCTTTGTAAACTTTTTCTATTATATAATTAGGCTCTAGCATAAAACACTAGACAAAAATCCTCAACAAACATTGAAATTCTGTTTTTCTTAACTTGAGAGTGATAATACAGAGTCATACAATTTACTTTTTAAAAAAAAAAAAAATTTCAAATCATGACTTTAAAAACTTTAATTTAATTATAAAAAACTTGGAGGATCTCCTATCAGTTTTAGGTCAATATTGGCTCTCTACAGAAATCTTATTAAAATTCGGTTACCAAACTACGTAGAGGTTAACCTGACAATCCCCCTCAATTTTCTTTTATTTTTTTCCCAAAAATTCAATATTGCATGTTCTATATTAAGTTTCCATATCAACAACAGTAAACCTTGATCCTCCTATTTAAACAGAGATTCTTTAGGAGCATCTCACATATAGAGAATTTGCTCGGAGATATTATTTACTAAGAGAGTTCTCTTAGTACAGCTGAAATTTATTTCCAAACTACCATGAAAATATGAGTGAGAGTCCTCGAAATTTATTTAGGGATTGTATAGAGACTTTTAGTACAAGGACAACGATCCAATGTGAAATCTGATAGCTTAGGTGTGTCAGGTTCGAGAAAATTTCTTTTGAACTTTGACATTGGTCAATGAAATAAATTCTACCACACAATTTCACATCCAATGGGCAAGATTAATTGTGACAACCTTACACCAAAAGTAAATAGTCTCATAGTATACTTTTACATTTATTTAAAACCTAGGGACTATAAGAACACTTTACCGAAGCTTACCCTTCCGACATGGGGTTATATTTGATCGACGTGTGGGTTCTAAAAGGATCCCACTTGTCGTATGCTTCTATTCTCCTCCAACATACCTAACATGTTTTTAATTTTTTTAGTTCAGTAAAGAACTGGATTTTTAACTTAACCAAAAAAATTAGCTGGAATGCTTGAAAGGCTTTTATAGAGAGGAAAATAAAAACTTATCAAGAAATATGTTATTTCAAAGTCTTGTCGTATGCATGTGATTTTAAACCAAATGGCATGCTAGAGGTTTGGTAAGTTTATCTATCCTATATACTTATAAATTTAAACTATATGTTATTAGGATGTCTATGCATTATATTTTGCTAAAGAAAAATTATTTATGTTAAGATAATAGAAAGCAATCATCAAATTAGCAATCCCGAACATTATTTATAAGGCGAACTGCTTCATTTAAAGTTTATGTACCCTAAATCCATTTTAAGAATATATGTTTTTATTCTTGCTAGATGTATCCACCTCTTAACTGTGACTTAGGAGTCGTTTGGATACCTTGAAATATATTGTCTTTGAAATATATTACTGGCGTAATAGATTACTATATAATACATTACATGGAAATGGATTGTAACTGTTTGGATAGTATTTAGATGCAACTTAGGAAATACATTGCTCTTACTTGACATGGTTTAATATGGAATTGTCTACCTCGCACCTTAAATTTTCTCTTACATTGCTCGACATAGCTATTTAATATGGAATCGTCTACAAAGAAACTATTTGTCTTTTGTACATACAATCATTCTTGTCCTTTAAATTTACACAATCATTCTTGTCTTTTAAATTTCAAAATGGGTGGTCGTACCTGTGTCATTCAATAAATACAAAATTTCAAAAAAAATAAAAATTCCTTCATGACTCCCCTCAAGCCATCCAATTTGACATCTAACATTTGAGAATGATTGTGACCTCCATTCACAAAAGATAAATGGTTTCTTTGTATACATTCTTATTTAATATTGGAATGCATACGTATAAATAGCATATCTATACCATGTTTGTCATGCCTCAAAGAATAAGAACTTAATAGTGTGAATTGATATTGGTCAGAAACATTGAGTGAACTATTTTAGTCACAAAAATATTGTGAACTAGTAAAGTACGTTAAAAATTAGATTGAGATATTGGAAGAGGTAAATGTGTAAGTAATTTATCACTTCTTTATCTGTATCTAAACCCTAATCCCAAAAAATCCTCTTTGTTCCAAAAGAGTAATCATTATAATAAGTAAAATATAATTTATCGGTTTTTTGTCTCAATCTAAAGAGCAATCATTATAATGTAAATAAAATATAATTTATCGTTTTTTTGTCTCAATCTAAACCCTAATCCAAAAAAAAATAAAAAAAATTTTAAAAGATTTAGTAATCATTACAATTTACCTGCACTGCTAGTGTGGAGAGAGAGCACAGAGAATAGTGGCTGGAAGAGGGACAGAGAAGGGGGTCTCAAAGAAGAGAGATAGAGAAGAGAAGCTGAGTAAAGAGGATTGACTATGCTCGCTTGTAGAGAGAGCACAGAGAAGGGAGGCTGGAAGAGGGACAGAGAAGGGAACTATTTTAGTCACAACATTTAAATATTGTTAATTTGTAGTTTAAAAAGTAAATGGTGATGTATTTAAAAAAATAAAAAATATTACGAAATGGTAAAGTACGTTAAAAATTAGATTGAGATATTGGAAGAGGTCAATGTGTAAGTGATTTATCACCTCTTTATCGATATCTAAACCCTAATCCCAAAAAATCCTTTTTTTTCCAAAAGAGTAATCATAAATAAATAATATAATTTATCACTTTTTTGTCTCAATCTAAAGAGCAATCATTATAATGTAAATAAAATATAATTTATCGTTTTTTTTCTCAATTTAAACCCTAATCCCAAAAAATCTTTTTTTTTTTTCAAAAGATTTAGTAATCATTATAATTTACTACCCCAGTGAATAGAGGCTAGAAGAGGGACAGAGAAGGGGGTCTCAAAGAAGAGGGATAGAGAAGAGAAGCTGAGTAAAGAGGATTGACTATGCTCGCTTGTAGCGAGAGCACAGAGAATGGAGGCTGGAAGAGGGACAGAGAAGGGAGGCTCGAAGAAGACAGAGAAGGGAGGCTGGAATAGGGACAGAGAAGAGAAGATGAGTAAAGAGGATTGACTATATCATAAGGGCAAACATAGATTTTTGGTTGCATGAACACAGTGCCTGAAGAGAAGAAAAGCTGAGGAAGCAAGGAAGAGGAGAGAGAGTGGATTCGATGAACACAGTACCTGATGAAGAGAGAGAAAAGGAGAAAAAGGTTGAGGAAGAAAAGAAGAGGAGGGAGGGGGGATTTGAGGAACGCATTGTCTGATAAAGAGAGAGAAAGGTTGAGGAAACAAAGAAAATGAGAGAGAGTGGATTCAAACAAAATGATGGGAGCAGAAAAATTGATACCATGATTTAAAAATTGCCTTGAATATGGAAAATGAGAGCTTGCGATAGAGAGGAAAGTGATAGGCCTTGAATATGGAAAATGGGAGCTTGAGATAGAGAGGGAAGTGGTAGACTTACCAGGTTGAGAGGGAAAAGGGGAACTTGAGAGAGAGAAGAGGATCTACGCATGAGAGAGGGAAATTTGTTTTTTAAACGCCCAGAGTAGATTATCCGTTAAGCGTTTAAAATATTTCCTAGCCCTAAGAGAGGGAAGTGGTAGGCTTACCAGGTTGAGAGGGAAAAGGGTAGCTTGAGAGGAAGAAGAGGATGTACGCAGAAGAGAGGGAAAATGGTTTATGGTTTATGGTTTTTTAGACGCGCGGAGTAATTATCCGTCATGTGCGTAAAATATTTCCCAACCCTCCCCGCATGTAATAGATTTGACGATATTTGGGGAAATATTGTGTAATCTCTTTTTATTATTTTCTTATTAATAAATGCAAAAAATATTTCCTCGTAATCTATTTCCCTATAATATATTTTCAGGTACTCAACCAACCCCTTAATAATAAATAATGGGAAAGGTTTCTATGTTCCCCTAAAGCATAGAAGCTCTATCCTCCCCCTACCACCCAGCCGTCCAATTTTGATCAAGAGAGCTACTCACTGTTTGATCTTAGATCCGAGTCTCAAAGTATTTTATTTTTATTTTTTTTATACAAATTGTATGAATATGAAATTTGGTACATGCCATCTTCTCATTGGGACGCACCTATAAAAAATATTTAAAATAATTTTTCGATAAAATAAAATGATCAAAATACCCCCTGAAATTTTCATGAGTATTTTGGTCATTTTATTTTATTGAAAATAAGTTTTTTATATATTTTTTACTACTGTGAGTTTAATAGAGGAATGGACGTCCAAAAATTGATGTCAAAATAGTTCATAGAAAAAAAATTAAAAATGAAATAGTATAGAGACGTGATATTGTAATTGGGGCAATCTTAGCCCTCCATTCGGAATGGACGGTTGGATAAGGGGGAAGATAGAACTTCTATGTTGTAGGAGAAGCATAGAACGCTTGCCCATAAATAATTACATTAATAACTAACAGATTACATTTTTTACACATAGTAAATCAATTTAAATAAATATGTTAGAAGCATGTTTTTAGGTCACGTGCCCTACATCTTCTCTAGAGATAGGGTCTTCTTTAATTCTTGTGACATGTGTACACCCCTTAAATGTGACTTTGTAATATAGTAGAAATGCATACGTAGTTGCTACAAGATGTTATACTCCCGCGGGAATCTACTCTCCATTTTCCCTTGGGTTAAATCGCACCTAGCCCTAATTTTTGGGGATATAACCTTTTCGACCAAAACAAAAAATGATTTCCTAATTACATCCTCTATGTACTTAAAAAAATAATATTTCAAGACTGAATAGAGTATATCGGATTTTTAGATGGTGTGATTTAAGTGTTAGAAAACTCGAGATTGAATACAAACTATTAAAGTTTTACATGGTGTTGTTTAAGAATTAAAAAAAGTAAATTTTAAATTTGTTCTTTTGAGGGAGGGTGGATTTGAGGAACGCATTGTCTGATGAAGAGAGAGAAAGGTTGAGGAAACAAAGAAAAGGAGAGAGAGTGGATTCGAACAAAATGATGGGAGCAGAGAAATTGATACCATGATTTAGAAATTGCCTTGAATATGGAAAATGAGAGCCTGAGATACAGAGGGAAGTGATAGGCCTTGAATATGGAAAATGGGAGCTTGAGATAGAGAGGGAAGCGGTATACTTACCAGGCTGAGACGGAAAAGGGGAACTTGAGAGGGAGAAGAGGATCTACGTATGAGAGAGGGAAATTTGTTTTTTAAACGCCTATAGTAGATTATTCCGTCAAGCGTGTAAAATATTTCCTAGCCTTGAGAGAGGGAAGTGGTAGGCTTACCAGGTTGAGAGGGAAAAGGGGAGCTTTAGAGGAAGAAGAGGATGTACGTAGAAGAGAGGGAAAATGGTTTATGGTTTATGGTTTTTTATACGCGCGGAAAAATTATCCATCATGTGCGTAAAAGATTTCCCAACCCTCCCCGCATGTAATAGATTTGACGATATTTGGGGAAATATTGTGTAACCTCTTTTTATTATTTTCTTATTAATAAATGCACAAAATATTTCCTAGTAATCTATTTCCCTAGAATATATTTTCAGGTACTCAACCAACCCCTTAGTAATAAATAATGGGAAAAATTTCTATGTTCCCCTAAAGCATAGAGGCTCTATCCTCCCCCTACCACCCAGCCGTCCAATTTTGATCAAGAGAGCTACTCACCGTTTGATCTTAGATCCGATGTCTCAAAGTATTTTATTTTTATTTTTTTATATACAAATTGTATGAATATGAAATTTGGTACATGCCATCTTCTCATTGGGACGCACCTATAAAAAATATTTAAAATATTTTTTCGATAAAATAAAATGACCAAAATACCCATTGAAATTTTCATGAGTATTTTGGTCATTTTATTTTATTGAAAATAATTGTTTTATATATTTTTTACTACTGTGAGTTTAATAAAGGAATGGACGTCCAAAATTTGATGTCAAAATAGTTCATAGAAAAAACATTAAAAATAAAATAGTGTAGAGACGTGATATTGTAATTGGGGCAATCTTAGCCCTCCATTCCAAATGGACGGTTGGATAAGGGGGAGGATAGAACTTCTATGTTTTAGGAGAAGCATAGAAAGCTTGTCCATAAATAACTACATTAATAACTAACAGATTACATTTTTTGCACATAGTAAATCAATTTAAATAAATATGTTAGAAGCATAGTTTTAGGTCACGTGCCCTACATCTTCTCTAGAGATAGGGTTCTCTTTAACTCTTGTGACATGTGTACACCCCTTAAATGTGACTTGGTAATGTAGTAGAAATGCATACATAGTTGCTACAAGATGTTATACTCCCGCGGGAATCCACTGTCCATTTTCCCTTGGGTTAAATCGCAGCTAGCCCTAATTTTTGGGGATATAACCTTTTCGACCTTAACAAAATATGATTTCCTAATTACATCCTCAATGTACTTAAAAAAATAATATTTCAAGACTGAATAGAGAATATCTGATTTTTAGATGGTGTGATTTAAGTGTTAGAAAACTCGAGATTGAATACAAACTATTAAAGTTTTACATGGTGTTGTTTAAGAATTAAAAAACGTAAATTTTAAATTTGTTCTTTTGAGAATAATTGTATAGTGATATTAAGTGGTTTTCAAATTTTTAAATTAAAAAAATTAAGAAATTCTTAATATCCCTTGTTTTGGTATACGATTTTCCCACAGACTCGGATTTTAAAATCTTTTTGGAAATATAGGTTTTCTAAAACATATTTCTTCTAATCCCCTGGACATATTACTTGTTTTTTGCTCAAACAAAAACTTAAAAAAACACCTCTATTTGTCTACTAAACTCTATGCAACATTTTTATTTTAGTAGAAATGTAGAGGTGTGTTTTTAATTTTTGTTTGGGTAAAAAAGAGCAACAAGAAAGGGTAAATTAGCTCAGACATAAAGAGGTATCATTTTAGTTTTTTTTTGTAAAGAAAAGAGTAGTGAAAGAAGGTAAATTGGGTTCGAATATATAATTTTAAAAAAAATTTATACCACCATAGAGTTTTTAAAGCCCTTCGTCTATCACGAAATGGTATTACCAAAAAAGAGCGTACAGATATTTTCCTAAAAAGCTTTCTAGGGACAATTACAAATAATCCCCAAAACTAGATATTCTATGCAAGTTACCCGCAACCAAATTTTTTTTTTTTCACTTTTTACCCCAAAATAACCCCAAACCAAAATAAAAAAAGTCCAAACTACCTTCCCTTATATCCACACCTCTCTCTCCTTTTTCCCACCAAACGGCAGTCCATCGTATTCTTACGGCTGTCCAACAGTGTAATGTTGATTCAGGGACAACCTTGGCAAAAAATAAAAAATTTAGGGATTGGTCATTCAAAATAATAACAGCCTATTTTCGGGTCACTCCGTTATAACAATATAAAAATCCGATCCATACTTAAATTTCCCATGTTAGTAATTGTTTAACAAGATTTTGCATATGAAACCTTCTGGAACAATATAATCTCATGCAAGAAAAAGCTAGTGCTTAGTAACTATCAGCTGAAATATAAACGTGTGTCTGGTTGGTGTGATAACTTTTGTACAGATCTGTGTCAAAATTTAATGGCGATCCTTTAAGTTCCTACTCATATGGGTGAGGGAGGGTCTTCATAGTGTCATGATATATATATATATATATATATATATATGGTGCGGTTTGTATAGAGCCTAGGCTCTAAACAATCAAATTAGAGCCTACCTTCAAATAGTTTCAAAAAATGGTTTCAATACTGGAAATCTATGTGATAGCTTTAAAACACTACAAAATGCCTATAGGTGAAGTTCTACACTACTTCACCTACGGCTTTATTACCGTTCAAAGTTTATCACACGGTCATAAATGTCTGATAGTATTTGAATTTTAATATATTTTTTTACAAATCATAATGATCTGAAATTTTGTAGGTATGTGGGTCTTAGTTAGATGCACATGAATAAAATATAAAACAAATAATTTGAACGATAAAAACTATGCAAAACACCCCTATAAAGTAGCAGAGGTAATTTTATTATTTTATTTTATGAAAATTATTTTTTTAATAATTTATTTTGGAGCAAATTGGTCATATGTACACATGCCCCAAATTTTAGATAATTATGATCGGTACAATAATTATAAAAGGTCAAATACTACTGGACAATCGTGACCTTGACGATCACCGATATCCAGTAGTGTTTGAATTTTAATTTTTTTTTCTACAAATCTAAATTACTTGAACTTTGAAGCGTGTGTACATCAAAAATAGATGAATCTTTGAAAAATATCAAAAAAATATTTTACATGAAATAAATTGATCAGAATACCTCTGAATAGTTTCAGAGGTATTTTGGTCAAGAAAACCACGATTTATTTTTTTTATATTTTTATTTGGTGCGACTTGATGAGAAGAACATACGCCTAAGAAATTTTAAGTGATTTTCATTTGTAGAAAAAAAAATTAAAAATTAAATACTACCAGGCATTCGTGTTCGTCAGATCGGCCCAGATTCAATATGGGCTGTTGGGCTTATACTCTTCCATGAGCTAGTGGGCTCACTCAAGATTTTCTCTCTCTCTCTCTCACTCTCTTTCTCTCTCTCTCTCTCTCTCTCTCTCTCTATATATATATATATATATATATATATATATATATATAGATATATATATATATATAGATATATATATATATATATATATATATATATATATATATATATATATATATATATATATATATATATATATATATATTTATATATATATATATATATATTTATATATATATATATATATATTTATATATATATATATATATAAGATAGGAAAAAATTTATATAAGGTTGCAACCTTAAAATGTAGAATTACAGATGCACTCAAAAATCCATCATAAACTGTTGTTTTAATGTTGAAAAGTCCTCCATTTGATCATCTCAATATCAAGGTGTATGAATATTAAAAAAAAAAAAAAAATTTGAGTCCCAAGAATAGTACATCTTCCAACACAATATCTAGACCATCCATTTTCAAGATTTTCATTTGTTTATAGATCTAGATGATTTTAACCATTTTTGGAGTTCAAAAAATGAAAGTTAATAATGTAATACCCCTATTTCTTATTGGATTCTTAAAAAACAACATTTATAATGAATTTTAATAATTTTTTTGGATTTTCTTTTGAGGCTTAATTCGACCGATTCGGCCAATTCCCCACCCGGATCGCCGATTCGCCGATCTGGATGGGTTTTTCGGGTGCTTGATCCCAGGCACCGATCCGTTTTTTAAACCACTGGTTTGCACCATGGGAAGTCATGCATATAGTCATGTACATATGTACAATATTGTCAGGATATAGTCGTAATTGCAAGGTCAGCTTGGATGACAATTAATCTTATCATTATTAGAATATCTTATCCAAAATTAATAAGATGCGGTTACCATACTGGCCACGGAGTCACATGTAGAAATGCAGGCCCCTTAATAATTTATTTTCAAAATAGTATTTGATCCTAATTTTTAGGAAATATATAATCTTTAACATGGAGATTATTAATATGTAAAAATAATTATATTTTAAAAACTAGAAATGATATTTTTTCTGAGAAAATATTTGAACCGTTGATTTTACATTTTCTTTGAAGGACCATTACTCAAGGGACCTGGTATTGGTGGACAGTGTAGATCTCCAGCCCGCATAGTAACAGATGTGAGCTTGGCCACACCAAACAATTATCCAAATTAATATAGTCTACATGATATTTTTTTAGGGAAAATAACATATATATCAATTATATTTAGCGTTATTACAAAATTAACTCCAAGTTTCCATTAATATATCTATACCCATTTTTTAAACTTCATAACACCTTTTTTTATAAAAAAAGACGGAGCTGCCCATTTTCGATTTTTCAAAACTGAGATGTTTAAAGCTTTTGGTTTTTGAAAAACCGAACAGTAATAATTTTCGGATTTTGAAAATACGAATTTATATGTTTTTCGGTTCTTGAAAAACCGATAATAGGGGCCATCTAATTCTGGTTCAAGGGTTTAATGATTCATTTTGTGGATTTTCTCTCTCTAAACTCTGGTTTTTTTAGCTTCTTTCTGTGTGGGTAATGATGTGAGGAAGAGGATTGCCAAGAGAGGGGGTTGAGCAAGAGGGAAAAATCTTCTTCTCTTTGGACCAAGACCAATAATGGTGAAGAGAGAAAGATGAAAGTTATGGCTTTCAGTCTCCTCTATGCTTTTCTCCTTTGTTGTTCTTCTGCCCTTGCAAGTAATAATAGGAGCAGTGTTGTAGAGAGAGAGAGAGGGAGGATAAGATAAATGAGAGAGCTTTGGGATTAGACGGTCCTTTCCCTAATGTGCTTTTCTTCTCTCATATTCTTCTTTGTCTTTTGTTGTGCAAGTAATAATGGAGGGCAAGAAGTTTGCAATGTGAAGAGAGAGTGGGGGGCGGGTTAAATATGAGAGTTGAGATTGAGAGGGAGAAAGAGACGGAGAGAGAGAAGCCAGGGGTAGGGGGCCATAAATATAGAGTTGAGATTAGAAGCTCTCGCTCACTCGTTTCCCTTATAACTAATTGTTGTGTGGAGGGTTTCAACTAATCGCATGTGAAGAAGAAGGGGTGGGGCTAGCAAGGGCAGAGAAGGAGAGGTGGCGTGGCGGAGAGGAAGGGGCACTTGTGTAGGGGGTGGAGCATGTGCTGTCTGCTTTTGGTTCAAGTGTAGAATGGTCCATTTTGTGGATTTTCTCTCTCTAGCCTCGGGTTTTTTTGTACCTTCTTCTCTCTATGGGTAATGATGGGAGGAAGAGGGATTGTCTATGAAGAGAGAGGCTTGAGAGAGGGATAAATCTTCTTCTCTATGCTCCAAGACCAATAATGTTGAAGAGGGAGAGATAGAAGTTATGGCTTTGAATCTTCCTTGTGCTTTTCTCCGTGGTTCTTCTTCTCTTCCCTTGGAAGTACTAATGGGAGGAGCGCAAAGAGAGAGAGGGAGAGAGGCTAATGTTTTAGCACGAAAATTTCGGTTTTTGAAAAACCGAATGCAATTCCATTTCGGTTTTTGAAAAACCTAAAATGGGCATTTCCGTCTTTTTAAAAAAACATTGTTAGGATAGTGGTGTAATAACGAAAACTTGGATGTAATCCCGTAATAACAATAAATATAATGGATATATATATGGTTTTTTCCCCTTTTTCTATTTGTTGTCCAATGCATACCATGTATTACAAATATTATTCAATCACCGACCGTTTTCAGTGTTTTTTAGCTATTTTTAATTGCTTCTGTCTAAAAACATGCACTTTTCAGCAATTTACTTTGAATAAAGCAAAAAAATATTTTAAAAAGGTAAAATTGTATGTAAAACCTACCTATAAGTTCATCACAAATAATTTTACGAGGGACACCGCCAAATAACTGATAATTCATTATCAAAATTGATTGTATCGAAACAGTGAGATAGTGATAATGAATATATTTAAAAAAGAGGAAGACA
The DNA here is from genome assembly GCF_054954075.1 of Amborella trichopoda. NCBI lineage: Eukaryota > Viridiplantae > Streptophyta > Magnoliopsida > Amborellales > Amborellaceae > Amborella > Amborella trichopoda. The sequence continues at coordinate 14,492,105 of NC_142339.1, forward strand.
TGGCTACTGTAATGAACAAGACAAAAACAACTAGAGATGGGAGATGAAATAGAGAAACAGAGAGAGATAAGAGCCAAAGTACAAATAAAGTTGATACAGTTAAAGCTTAAACTGGGGTGAGAGAACTGACTAAAGTTGAGAAGATTGAACAAGGGAGAGGAAGGTGATTTTGAAATAGGAGAGACAGAATTAAATAAAGTTCAAATAATGAGAGAGGTTTCTAATGCGTCCTTAAAAAGGAAGAGAGAAAAACAAGGAGAGATGGGATTAAAAGGATAGAAGAATAAAAAAATGACAAGGATTGTCTTAAAAAGGAAGAAAGTAATAAGACGAGGAGCTGCGTCTATATCTTGACAAAAAAGAGGGAGCGGTTTCCTTTTCTTCTTTCCTAATATGTAGATTTGGTTTAGTTGATGAGATAAAAGAGAGAGAGGCTTCCTTTCTTTCTCTCATCAAACATTAATTAGCGTTTGAAGGGAGAGGGAGGTAATTCCTCGTTGTTGAGATTGAGATAGAGAAAGGGGTGTCTCCACTTTTGATCGATAGCTGCCAGGGAATTGTAATGTTAAAGAGATGATAAGATACACGATAGGGATTAGGGACATGTAGGAAAATAGATTTAAGATTGAACTATCGCTAAATCAAGATTTATACATGTCCTAATTACTTTCCGAAAGTTGATTTCTAATGGGCTATTTATTTCTTGTTGTTCTCGATATTGGATTTTTCTTATGTTTTAAATATGGAAAATGGTTTGATTGGGCTGTAACCCTCTCAAAATAAGTAAAGCCTCACCTCATAATTCCCCAAAGATTACAATTCAAGCATTGGAAAACTTTTACATGGATCATCACCACTTGAACAAATTAGTTGTCAAAAAACAAATTATGATTTCAACCCAAAAAATATGTATATTGTAAAAAATTATCTAAACCTATCAGTTCACCCTAAAACCTAAAAATTGCAAACTATTAATAATTGTAAAAGCTAAGAAATGCAAATTAAAAAATTGGAAACGTAATGTTTAATTATAAAAGCTAAGAACTGCAAAAACCGCGATGGAAATGATCTCATTCTTCAAATCATAACTAATATAATCCCAAGAAGGATACTTGGAAACATTTCCACAGATCAAATGGATAGTCAATTATTGATGCCAACCAAGTTTGGATAACCAAATTATTGATACCAACCAAGTTTGGAGAAGCATGAAAACTATGTGTAGCATTAAAAATTCAGGTTTTTCCTATAAATATGGCAAGGTAATCCTGCTAAAGCAGTAAGGCAAATTGAATACAGCAGCTTGAAGAGAAGAGGAGGAAAGGAAAGGAAATGGAGAATTCAAACGTCCTCGTTGCATACTGCCCCGTAACTGCGAGCATTGCTCAAGCAAGGTTTAACCGAACCTACCCCAAATGCTTTCTCCTTTAATGGTATCCAAGTTAGGGATGAAGGTGAATTTTTATGTTATTTTTTATCTATCAAAAATATATACATATATGCATTAATCATCAGGCTTAGAGAGAATCTACACTCGTGAGGGTCATCTCTATGCAATCCATGGTTGATTGAGTTGAAACCACTATTTGATTCTCGTTTCTCACTGTCATGTGTCTCCCATAGTTATTGAGAGCGAGACCTTCGGATCGACAACTGCCCAAAGCTCGGAGCTCCGGAATGAGATCTTGTAAGGGTAAAAGTAGTAGATTGAGATCTCGTAAGAGCAGGGAGCACGTTCCCAATACATCAGGTTCTAGATCCGTATTTAACAGTACGCGTTCCATATCAAATGGGCGCGTGTTCCCATATTCATTAAGATCGCGCTCCCATTGAAAACAGGATCGCCCCCATCTATCAATGACCATGTTCCTATTTAGAAAGGATCAAGATTTAGTCCGTTCTACCATTGCAGAACTCTACTTTTATGAAAATTTGGCTTAAAATAAAATTATTTTATTTTAAAAGTTAATTTTATTTTAAAAAAATCTTTTGGGAAGCTCCAAGAACGTAGGGATCGAGTTCTGAGAACATAGCGATTGCACTTTTAAAATAAATTTTGGGAGCGGGGTTCTAATTTATTCAGGAACGATATCTACAATTTTAAGGAACGTGTTCCGTGCGACAGTGGGATCGAGATCCTTTGCGCATGGGACAATGGGATCGAGATCCTTTATTTTTAAAAAAAATTAAAATTGCTTATTTCTGTTATTTATTTCTTTTTTTGAAAATTTTTCTTCTTGAAACGTAATTTTGATGCCTCTACTAAATGAGTATGGTCTCATAAATACAGGTCTTACATTAACTCCCAGTTAGGATTACCTTCTCAATCTTTTTTTTGAGGCTGGGTATTTAACTTTGCAGCATTATTGGTCACATTGTAGAACTCTTACTTTTGTAGCAATTTATTTATTTTATTTTTTAATATTGACTTAGGACCTTGGTAAGAATTGAACTCTATGTTGTGCGTGGAAGTTCTAAACTATATATTGTGACATCCTTGTACTAATAATAAATGGTCTCAGTGTATAGTATCCCATTAAATATTTTGATCTTTTTATTACATTTTAATTAACCACAATCCTATATTGTGGGCGGTATTTTATTTTATTTTTTGTAAAATAATGTTATACTTTGGTTCACATTTCTTGTTATTTGCTAATTCCTTCTTGTATTTAGTTGTGTTGTTGTTTCATTTTATGTTCCCAATAAATCTATGGTATGTTTTGTTCTATGAGAAGAGAGTAAGCATTGTTGCTGGATTTATTGAAGGGAAAAGTTTATATAGAGCCAAGGCTCTAAACAATCAAATTTGAGCCTACCTAAAAACTTTCACTAGAAGAGGTTGTTTTGACCCCCAAATATCTTCAAATTGATCATCTCGACATTAAAATATATGGACATGGGAAAAAAATGGATGGCAAGTTTTGGAAATAGTATATTTTGTTACTCATTTTTAGACTGTCAATTTTCAAGATTTTCAAGTTTTCATAGATATGTCAATCTACACAACTTTTGAAGCTTTAAACTTTATAAATAAATGTGAAAATAAATTTTAAGGCTATCACAAAGATTTTCAATATTGAAACCACATTTCTCGATACTATTTGAAGGTAGCCTCTAATTTGATTGTTTAGAGCCTAGGCTCTATACAAACTGCCCTTTATTGAAAGTTTCAAAACAAATTGTCAAGGATTACACTAATGACACTAGTAATGCTATAAAATTATTGTTGAAAGTAATTTTATGGCTTTAACATATCTGTATAATAGCTAGAAATCATAATCATATATTGTGTCATCTTTACACATTCAATTTTTTAATTATATTACACCAAATCCAAAATATTCACAATTCTACAACTCACGTTAATTTTTTGTGATCCCTTTTTTTTACCCGATGTTTTCCTCCATCTTTATGAAATAAAACTGATTTATTACGATCTTTTGGTCTTCTAATATTTTACTATTCCCCGACTTGCTAACTATGGATCCAACCATAAGACACATCTCTCTCTCTCTCAATTATATGAAAATTATCTGTGATAGATGAATACTTTATATCTATATCTTTTGATTTAAGTTTATACAAGTAAGAACCCACAAGATTTTAAGTTCATCTCTCGTAGGCATTTTGATAAATTTCTCTTTATGCACTGGACTAAGTTCAAATCAACGGCATCTATATTTCAAACAATCACATAGTTGTAGAAAAAATGAGAGAACAAAAAAAAAAAGCAACTTGGAAGAAAAAAATACCAAAATACTCGGAAATCTTGCTGGCATTTTGATCATTTTTAATATCCAATTAACCTTTTTTTTATCAATGATAATTATAGATTTCCTAAATTTAAATGAAAATATCTATATAAGGTCGCAACATTATGCTATTGAAGTAAGGTGCACCTCAAGAAGTAATTGTTACGACGTTGGAGAGCCCTCTATTGATCATCTCGACTTTGAGGTGTGCGGATACGAAACAAAAAAATAAATTTCAAGTTCTAAAAGTAGTGTATCTCCCATTTTAAAGATTTTTATGTATTTATAGATTTACTCGATTGGTAGTATTTTTTATATTTTAAACGCAAAACATACTAGGAACAACTGCACAAGGAGTGTCCTTGCAGCACAAATCAGCTCCTAGCAAGTCTGAAACATAAAAATAGCTCAAATTCATCTCCGTCCTTTACACAATATATTTTGAAAGCGTAATTCAATACTTGTGACCCTGAATAATCCATGGATGGGAGTGTTATCATTGTCCAACCATTGATTCGATGGTGATGGAGACCCTTAGTTACCGAGAGCGCTGAACTATGGTGACGCTCCTGCTCCGGAACGCAGCTCCGGCCTTTTTTGACCGGGACCTCGACTGGAACTCGTTTTAACGTTTTCATGCATGCTCCTATTTATAGGATTCTCTATCCATGCACAAAGCATCTCGATCCCACTGTCGCACATAACACGTTAATTAAAATTGTAAATCTCGTTCTTGAATAAAATAGAACTGCTCTCCCGGAATTTATTTTAGCAGCGCAATTCCTATGTTCCCGGAACTTGATCCCTATGTTCTCAGAGCTTCCTCAAAGAAATTGTTTAAATAAAATTTAACTTTTAAAATAAAATAATTATGTTTTAAGCCAAACTTTCATAAAAAGTGGAGTGTTGCGATGGGGGTGTGGACTAATCATGCACAAAACACGATCCTTCCTTGAATGGAGCTCAATCTTTTCCAATTAGGAACACGTGCATTCTTAGATGGGGGCGCGATCCTGTTTTCGATGAGAGCGTGATCCTAATGAATATAGAAACACAATCCCATTTGACATGGAATGCATACTCGTTAAAAGGATCTAGAACCCGATGTATTGGGAACATGCTCCATGTTCATATGGGATCTCGATTCGCTACTTTTACCCTCACCGGAACTCGTTCACCAAGCTTTGAAGCTTTGGCTGAACGAGCTCCGGAACTTTTACCGTTGCTTGAGCTTTTGGTGAACGAGCTCCGGAGCTTTGGCCGTTGCTGGAGCTTTTGGCAGCCTTCAATCCGATGCTCCCGCTTCCGATAACTATGGGAGAGATATGTCAGCGAGAATCAAATAAAGGCTTAAACTCAAACAAGTATGGATTCCATAGCGATGACCCTCATGCCTGTAGATTCTCTCTAAGCTTGATGACTACTGCACACACACACATACATACATATATATATATATATATATATATATATAGAGAGAGAGAGAGAGAGAGAGAAATGATTCTCTAGGTCCCTCTCCCACCCATGTGTGTAGGTCCCCTAAAGTATCACCATTAAAGTTGGCACATTTCTCTAGAAAAATCAAGTTTCACACCCATGTGATAATTTTTCTAAAGATCCTTGCCAACTTTAATGGTGATTATTTAGGGTCCTACAAACATGGGTCGGGGAGGGTCCATGTATTATTGTTTTTTATTTAATTTTTTTGTTTTGATAGATAAAAAGTAACACAAAAATTCACCTTCATCCCTAACTTGGATACCATTAATCCCGAAAGCTGAAAGCATTTGGGGTAGGTTAGGTTAACCCTTGCTTGAGCATTGTTCGCGGATACGGTCAGGATGTTCACGTGAATGGCAAGGACATTTGAATTCTCCATTTCCTTTCCTGCTCTTCTCTTCAAGCTGCTGTATTTTGCTTTAGTAGGATTGCTTTGCCATATTTATAGGAGAAACCTGAATTTTTAATGCTATGCATAGTTGTGAGACACTAAGAGGAATAATATATCATGCTTATCCAAACTTGGTTGGCATCAACAATTTACTGTCCATTGGATCTGTGGATCTGTTTCGAAGTATCTTTCTTGGGATTATATTGGTTATCATTTCAAGAATGATATCATTTCCATCATGGTTTAGGTTTAACAAAAATAAAAATAAATTAAAATTTCCCAATTTAATATTTAGGGTTTCTAGAAAACTTCTTGAATTTAAATGGAAAAATATTCTTTTACTCTTGAAAAAGAGCAACAAAATTCTTAGATTTTTGCTCCCAAGATTGCAATATTTGTTGAAGTGTGTTTATCTTCAACTACAACAAATCGAGGTCAACCTGCGCAAACACATATTTAAAATATCTGATTGTTAGACTATTTATCTTATGTACATGGAGGTCACAATCGTTCTTGCCCTTTAAATTTCAAATTGGGTGGTTGTAAGAGTGTCATTGAATGAATAAAAAGTTCCAAAGAAAAAAAATCTTAACTCACCTCCAAGCCATCCAATTTACCATCTAATGAGTAGGAATGGTTGTAACCTCGATGTACAAAAGATAAATGGTCTTTTTGTATTCAGCCATCCAATTTGACATCGGATGAATAGGAATGATTGCTACATCCATGTACAAAAAATAAATAGTCTTTATATATATATATATATATACACACACACATATATGATATATACATTATATTTTTTGGAATATATATTTTAATAAATTTTCCTAGGTATCTATGGTGTATATATATTTGAAGGGGAAAATATCTCTATAGACCTCATTTACAACTTTCATTTCTCCATTGACCTAAGGCTTCAAATCATATCTTACTACATATTTTATTCATTTTTTATTAATTCTTTTGACCCAAACAATCTAGACATTAATTCTAAAGCCCTCTCTCTCTTGTCATGATTCCCTTTCTCTCTCCCCCGGTTAACCTACCAAACCTCTCTCTCTCTATCTCCCATTATAAAACTACCACCACAACCACCATTGAAAACCCGAAAGAGGTTAGAGAGAGAGAGGTTAGAGCTTAAACTGGATAGTAGAGTATATCAACGGAGGCGCTACAAGAGTGGGGTAGCGTGGCAGTGAGAGAGGTGTTGTTCTTGATGCGGAGGTTGGGGTCAGTAGAGTATTTGATAAGGATGCATAAGCACTTTCCACTCTTCTCCACCACTTGCTTCAGCCCCTTGCAGCAGTCCTTGGTGGGCACCGCCGCCTCCCCTTGCACATACAGCAGGCACGTTGCCAGCCCTGTCAGCTGCTCTGTGCAACTTTTCCTGTCCTCTACCATGTCACCTCCCACTTCCCCTACCCCTCCTAAACCACCACCTCCTCCCACTTCCCCTTCCCCCTTACCTAAAGGGAAAATTCCAACTGAACCATAACACATAACACAAACCCCCTGAAACCCACCTCAAGAAAATCATCAAAGCTAGATTGGCCGAACTTGGAGCTGCTGATGAGAACGCCAGCTACTGCTGAAGAACTGCGCCAGCTTGAGCATGCCAAAAGCGAGCTTTCAAGCTGGACTCGATGATCTGTTGTCATCGATTTTATTTCTTTGGGGGCTTTTTTGTATATATGAATCTCCATCTTTTTGTAAATTGGCCTTTCTTTGGAATGAAATTTTTTTTATCATTTAAGCTTTGGCTGCCATTTTTTTTTTTTCCTTTCATGTTGCAAACCCTGAAAAATTAACAAGCTGCAGTAGCTGGGCAACCATAGGGCAAATGTAGTTTGGTGGGGTGCTTTGACCTCAGGAACATGCATTTTAGCATGTTGATCGTGCTAGAAGATTGTTCTGTTGTCGGCCAAGCTTTAGAGTAAAGGAGCTTATCTTTGTCTGAGGAATGTGCAAGAGTATACGCTCCGTCGTTGACAAAGCAAGCCTATGATTGCCGGTAAGAACCATCGGCTTACCGAATGGGACCAAAGAGCATAGGCCGGTGGGACTTACTTCACTTTGGTAAAGTAACCATTCTAGTAGAGAAACCGTCATTGATTTGAGCCGGTTCCCATCTGAAAGAATCAGGAACTTCTCAATCATTGCTCATGTTGATCATGGGAATTCGACTCTGGCCGATAGGCTTTTGGAGCTCACTAGAGCCATCAAGAAAGGGTTTGGTCAGCCGCAATACCTCGATAATAAATTCCGATGACCCATTGCAGGCCGAGAGTAAGAACAAGAGAGAAGGTGGGTAAGAAGAAGAGAGAGAGTTCTGAACATGACCAGGCTAGAGAGAGAAACACGTCAGGAGAGAGATTGAAACACGTGAGGAGAGAGAGATAGGAAAAAGAAAAAAGATGTCTATAATAATTTGTTTGGGTTAAAAGTTAGAAAAAAAAAAGATAAAGTTATTTGGGGGTTTAGAAGATAGGTTTTGAATTTTTGGGTTTAGGAAGAAATGAAAGTTGAAAATATCATCTATGGAGATATTTTTTAATATCTTTTAAAATATTCTTGCTAGGTTCTAGGCCAACACCCAAACAGGGTCGGGTTTGCATCCAAACTCCTAGAGACGAATTGAGACTGGTTCAGGCAGAATCCAGGCTGACACGAACCCGACCTGACTCATTGCCACCCCTACTATAGCTCCTCCTCATGCTTTCATGCTCTCTCGTTCACATTTTCTCGGATTAAAGCCTTGGGAGTATCTTTTTAAAACTGAATTTGATAAAATAAGTGTGTAATATAATAGGGAAGAAAAAAAACTAATTATTCTGCTATTACGTTCACATCGGTTTTCACAAATTCTTTAAAATCACCAAGTAGTCATAATTCAAATCTTGGGGATCTAACATTAAACATTCTTCAAGTCTGGTTATATTTTTAATTTTAGAAATCAGAATCCAAAAATCCAAAATTTATGTAAAAAAATTTTATCTTTAAAATTCCAAAAAAAAAATTTGTACAATCGATTGGCAATATTTTGGATTCAAAATCTAAATTTTTGGATTTTCAATATCTGAAAATAGGTAAAACCTAAATATCAGATTTTCTGATTATGAATATCAAAAAAAAATTAAAAAAAAATCGAGAGAATGTTGTGTAAAATTGGGGAAGTTGTTGTGTCATCCACCTCCAATATTTCATATATTCAAAACGTGAAACTTTGGATTTTCAATCCGAAATATAGGAAAAAAGTAAATTGTGTAAAATTGGGAAAGATGTTGTGTCATCCACCTCCAAGATTTCATATATTCAAAAACGTAAATTGTGTAAACTTGGGAAAGTTGTTGTGTTATCCACCTCCAATATTTTATATATTCAAAAATAGGAAAAACCTAAATTTCAAATTTCCAGATGTTGGATTTCATTGATTGGAACAGAAATAAATTAGGAGTATGCATAATTCCTGATATTGTATTGGTGAAATGTGGGCAATTTAGTTATTTTGAAAAAAGTGTGAAAATGGGTATGGAAGCAATAACGTATTAATTACTGTAAATTATATAAGATATGCACATAAATTTTTCTTTCTTTTTAAAGAAACTTTTATAGATAGTGTCACCCTCATATAAAGCATATGGGACCTCAGCTCTCAGGCATCTAATTTGAGTAGACGATTGGGATGACTTGAGTTAAAATCACAAGTTGGCTTTTGAGCATGAGACCTTGATTCAATAGCTCATAGTTTTTTATTTTTATTATTTTGTATAATTTATTTTGTAGCATAATTTAGGGTCTGCAGACCTTGAATATGGGCGAGCGTGATGATAATAGCAAAAAAGCAGTACTAGCAATGAAATAAGAATACCCTTGACAGTTGCAAGGGCTTTTGGTCATTTAGTTTTATTAGAAATGTTTTATTTTTTATTTGTTCTAGGTGCCCTCCAATAAGTTGAGGGGACATCCCTAATTACACGAAAAATATTATATAATAAATTAGAAATCAAAACTCTATTTTTATATTGTATAGATCATCTGGATGAAATCTATATGTTTTTGTATAAATTTGGGTTCCAACACGCCTTTATTTTTTAAAAGGAAAAACTTTATATCGATATCGATATGTATGAATTTAAAAAAAAAAAGGATTTTGAGACCCAGAAATAGTGCATCTTGTAACACATTATTTAAAACGTTCGTTTTCAAGATTTAGATATATTTATGGATCTACTTGGTTGAAATCTATATGTTTTTGTATAAATTTGGGTTCCAACACGCCTTTATTTTTTAAAAGAAAAAATTTTATATATCGTAGCAACTTTAAAACGTAGAATTAAAGATGCACCTAAGAAATTCGTCGGGAAAGTTTGTTTTAATACTGAAAAAAACTCTCTAATTAATTATCTCGATATCGAGATGTATGAATTTAAAAAAAAAAGGATTTTGAGTCCAAGAAATAGTACATCTTGTAACATATTATTTAAAACGTTCGTTTTCAAGATTTTGATATATTTATAGATCTACTTGATTTTAACTATTTTTGAAATTTAAAATTTTATGATTACATATGAAAATAGATTTTGAGATAATCCTATGAATCTTTTACACCAAAATCACGTATTATGATAAAATTGGAGGTGCGCCTTAAGTGGATTATTTGAGGTTGAAACCCTATAGAAACCACACCCTTTCAAAATGGTTTTTTCTATAATACAATTTCGTGGGGTTTTTTCTTTTTTTTTTCTTTTGTTTTTTTGCTCATACAAACACACATGCATGGGATAGTTGTTGCATACTCCCAGGTCTCATGTAATTTCTCACACTTCATTAACCATCTTGACAGTATTTCTCTTACCACAAGGAATTGTCTTAAGAGACCAAATGAAGACCTTAATAATATAAAGCTCTTGAAATGATCTGATTTGACTATGCATCTAACTGAATTGTTGCTGTTTGTTGTATTTTTACCCTCTTCAGAAAAAATATTTTATATCCTTTCAAGCATTTTTTTTTCAAACATGTTCAAGACGATGATAACACGAGTGAATACTATAGAACTTCACCAATGACTATTTTGAACTTCACTCATGGATTGTATACGATGAGACCATTTATCTTTAATACAAGGAGGTCACAATTATTTTAATTTTTTGATGAATGTTATGAGCTCATATTGAATAGATTCTTAAAAATCATGATATTACAATGAAGGTAACAAATCAGAAGAGATAAGCATAGAAGGTAGATGAACTCAAAGCATAGCGAGACCATCTGCTACATCATTAGCCTCACGATAGGCATGGCAAAAAGACCAGGATTTTGACTCAGAGGTCATGTAAGGACCAAGAGATCCTCTGCTCCTACCTATACCATTTAACAAAATTCGAAGAATCTCTTTCAATAAAAATGTCTCCAGAGAAGCCCCTATCAACAATAATTTTCAGTCCATGTAATAGGGAGCTCATTTCAGCTTGATTAGCTGTGGTGGAGCCACAATTCCACCACAGGGACCGGCCAAAGAGAATAAAACTAACCCTCATGATTATGAAGAAGATCACCAATACCAGCAGGGTCTAGATTACCTAAAGAGCTACAATCAAAATTGAGTTTGAGACAACTTTCCAAATGTAACTTCTAAGTCCAATGAGGATGGCCCAAAGAGGAGAACGAGAAAACTATGTTTTTCAAATTGACAAAAAATGTCAGTCAAAAGAACACCCCGAACTTCTGGTGTGAAAGACAACCAGTCCCATATAGATTTTATGATACGATCTTTAACACCATCAATACTTAAAGAAGCCCCATCAAAAGATATTTCATTACGTTGTAACTAAATCTGCCACAGAATAGTAGCTCTAATGAAATCTAATAGCTTATAACCTTAATATCACCTCTAAGGAGGTCACAATTACTCATAAGTTATAACCATCCGATGTGAAATATGATAGTTTGGGTGTATTACATACTTTGAGAAAATGTTTTTTGATGGATTAATTACAACCACGCAATTTCACATCCAATGATCAAAATTATTGTGACCACCTTATCCTAAAGACAAATGATGTGTGTGTGTAACGCTTCTAATAATAATTTCATGTCACTGTGTTATTATAATATAATTAAACCATACTTCTAGAAAACCATGTTAGTGGTATTTTTATGACCCCAAATTTTCACACATCCAATAATCAATACCAAAATTAAAAAGATCAATTTACACCCTAGAAAAATGAGTTCCTTCTCAGAATGAATCTCCACTGTCCATTTGGTAAGTTTCATGATCTAGACCTACAAATTCAAATTCAAAATCAATTTTTTCTTCTTTAATATTGTTTATCTAGTGATAATAAAGCAATCTAAAAGGAAAAAATCATTGCATATCCTAAATCTAAGCATTTCTCTAAAATGGATGGTGTATATTAATTGAGCTCAAAAAGCACTTTTTAGGTGTGTTTTAGAATTTTGCTTTTCTATAGTCGGTCATTAGAATAAAAAGAGTGTATATTAAAGGAAAAATTTTATATAGAGCTGAGGCTCTAAACAACCAAATTTGAGCCTAGCTCCAAAATTTCACTAGAAGAGGTTGTTTTGGTGCCCAAATATTCTCAAATTGATCATCTCGACATCAATATGTATGGACATGAGAAAAAAATGGATTTCAAGTTTTGGAAATAGTGTATTTTGTAATGCATTTTTGGACCGTCACTTTTCAAGATTTTTAAGTTTTCATAGATATGTCGATCTACACTATTTTTGAAGCTTTAAACTTTATAAATAAATATGAAGATATATTTTAAGGCTATCACAAATAGTTTTAGTATTGAAACCACATTTCTCAACTCTATTTGAAGGTAGGCTCTAATTTGATTGTTTAGAGCCTAGGCTATATACAAATCGCACCCTTAAAAAATTGGGGTCGAACAAATGGCCTTTAGTTTTTTAGGATTCTTTCCTTGTATTATAGTAGAACTTTTGCATGAAGCCACCCCCGCCTATTTTCCATTGATACAAAGAAATCCAAATCAAAATCACTCCTAGTCATAAATGTCAATCAGACACATACCATATTAAATGAATGGATAAACTGGTTTAACAAAAAATTGCCAAAACTTGGTTTTACATTTAAGGGGTCATTTGGGTAGCTGGAAATCTATTCCATGACAATTGATTATGAAGAAATATGACATTTCCACCTTTTGGGTACACCTTATAGTAAGGAAATGGAAATAGATTACTCGAGATTTCCCCAAAAATCATGAAATACATTACGTGCTGTGAAAGGTGAAAAATCTTTTACGTCACTTGATGGGTAATCTATCTTTAGAAATCTTTCGTATGCGTCTCTCTGCCCGGTAATCTTTAGAAATCTTTCGCATGCGTCTCTCTGCCTTATCCCAGCTTAATAAAATGTTGCCCCAGTAATCTTTAGAAATCTATCGCATGCGTCTCTTTGCCATATCCCAGCTTAATAAAATGCCAACCTAATAAAATGCCTGCCCTATCCCAGCTTAATAAAATGCCAACCCGCCTACTTGGTTTGTATAGGTGATCCCTCCCTCTCTAAGCATGTCCCCTGTCTCTTGAACCTAATAACTGGTTTGCATAACTCTCCCCTATCTCTTGAACCTAATAACTGGTTTGCATAAGATTCAGAGATTTGGACCTTGATCTGACCCATTAGGTCTAAAACTGGGACTCGGGCCCAGACCAAGATTGGATCGAAATTGTCTGACCTGACTCGAATGTCACTTACGACAAGCGATGTGGAGAAGTTATCACATTCTGCAAAGTAATATAACCACACGCTTGGCCTTCTATGAACGAAATTTTGGCAAGCCCTGCTCACCCAATCTTTCGTCCGGTTGTATAAGTCCAGAGAGGAAATCCTTCTATGAATTTCACTCGATTGTACAAGTCCAAAGAAAGGAGATGTAGATATAGCACGAGCTAGTATTTAAAAAATCGTTGATCTGATTCAAGATCATGCAATCTAGATCAAATATTGTTCTCGGCGATCTGATTTCAGGAATATATAGAGTCGAGCCAGTCTGTACCGATTATGTCAAAGAGAACTGGACGCCTCAACCGGTTCCATGTTTTCCATTACAGTTTACAATTAAAATTTGTAATTCTTAGCTTATAAATTAATAAAGTGAATTATATCGGGATCCGCCCCGGTCGAGCCAGTCCAGTCCGAGCTGGACTCCTAACAGTTCTTAGCTTTTACATTAAAAAAGTGAATTAAAATTTGCAGTTCTTAGCTTTTACAATTAAAAACGCAAAGCTATAAAAATATTCACGTTGAGTTTGCTCCATCTTTCACCTTTACTTTAAGCACGTGCGACCTTGCTGCCTGTAAGGTTGGTTTAAGCCTTTTATACGAACTTTCTCTCCTACATTTCTTTGACGTTGGATAATGTTTTTTGGGAGAGGTTTCTATGCTCCTCCTAAAGCATAGAAGTTCTATCATCCCCCTACCATCCAGCCATCCAATTTTTATCCAGAGAGTCACTCACCGTTTGATCTTAGATCCAACATCTCAAAGTATTTTATTTTTAGTTTTCTTTATCCAAATTGTATGAATGTGAAATTTGGTACGAGAATCAAATAGTGGTTTAAACTCAATCAACCATGGATTCCATACCGATGACCCTCATGACTCTAGATACTCTCTAAGCATGATGATTATATATATATATATATATATTTATTTATTTATTTATTTTAATAGATAAAAAATAACATAAAAATTTACCTTCATCCCCAACTTGGATACCATTAAGCCCCCAAAGATGAAAGCATTTGGGGTAAGGTTAGGTTAACCCTTTCTTGAGCAATGGTCGCAGATGCGGCGAGAATGGCAATGACCTTTGAATTCTCCATTTCCTTTCCTGCTCTTATCTTCAAGCTGCTGTATTCAGTTTGCCTTACTGTTTCAGCAGGCCTGCCTTGCCATATTTATAGGAGAAATCTGAATTTTTAATGCCGTGCATAGATTTCATGCTTATCCAAACTTGGTTGGCATCAATAATTTGGTTATCCAAACTTGGTTGGCATCAATAATTTACTTTCCATTTGATCTGTAGATATGTTTCCAAGTATCTTTCTTGGGATTATATTGGTTGTGATTTCAAGAATGAGATCATTTCCAGCATGGTTTAAGTTAAAAAATAAGTAAATAAATTTAAATTGTTTCCAATTTAATGTTTAAGGTTTCAAAAAAACTTCATGAATTTAAATGGAAAAATATTCTTACTTCTGCCAAATATTTGGTTAAAGAATTTAAATTTAAATACGGAACGATTTGCCTCATATTCCTCCTGCCAGATATTTGGTTAAAGAAGCAAACTATGTCCAAAAAGACAAGGAAGATGATGATGAATAGACTTTTTATATGTTTTTGCCATCTTCTTTCTAAGTTTATTTGTTTAATTAATTTGTTTGTTATGTCCTAACAATTTTGAGCAAAGTAAGTATTGATTTTATTCTTTAACAATTTATAGTCTTCCTTTCCTTTTTTTTGGTTATTGATTGTTACAAGTTATATTCTTCCTCTTGTTTGTTTGGATTATTAATGTGAAATAGGAGATTTTTGTTTGAATTTCACACTATTTTTATTTAATGTATAAAAAAATAAAATTGTGGATTCAAATAGAAGTGAGTTTAGGAATCTTTGAATTACTGAATTTTTGTTCCCTAACAAAAATACAATGAAAATATTTTTTTTTTTTTGCAAGTAATGAACATATTTTCAAATCAATATAAAAATATCAGATTGAAAGTTCCCCTGCTCTCTCTACCCATCTCCCTCGATAATTTGCAGTTCTTAGTGGTTATAATTAAATTTTACGTTTCCAAGTTTTTAATTTGCATTTCTTAGCTTTTACAATTATTAATAATTTGCAGTTCTTAGGTTTTACAATCAAAATCCTCATTTTATAGCTTTTTACGATTAATAATTTACAGTTCTTAGCTTTTACAATTAAAATTTGCAACTCTTACCTTTTGCAATTGAAAAAGTAGGGCTTTTACAATTAAAAAAGTGAAACGGTCGTCTACCTAGGCCGTAGTGGCTCCATCTTGCGTTCTGTAAGGGTGGATTTAAGACTTTTTATAAAGGCGTTTGCTCCTACATTTCTTCGATGTATCTAACATGCCATTGCGCAGGGTGAATAAAATAATATTAAGCTATTAACTGATTGGGACTAAAAAGACAAAAATAATATTTGCTTAAAGGATAATAAAAAGTAAAAACTAATACTGATACTAGTGTATTGAATATTTAAAAAAAAAAAATAGTGGTAGCTCATTGGCTATTTCAAAAGAAAAAAATAACACTAACTCATACCATTTCAGAATCTATTCTCAAATTGCTTTACTTTACAAGTATGAATTCATTTATTATTTTTCTAATTTTCTTAAACATGATTGCAATTTTATGTTTTTAAAATCTATAATTTGTCTGTACTAATTAATACACATTAGATTTATTTATTTTTTAATGTCATACCCTTTTTTTCTCTCTATTTAATCAAAAGATCCAAAACGCTTAGAAACTTTCTTTTTTTTCATTATAAATTTGAGTCAGAGAGATCCATTCTATTGCAATGAGTTGCATTTTAAAATTCATTTGACTGTAAAATGAATATAATGGATAACAAATACTCAAATACGAAACATGTTCTCGTACTTATGTATTTTCAATAAAATAATAAAAAACTATTATTTAATACCATTATTTTATTCAATACATAAAAAAATAGATTTTAAAAAAAATTTAGTTGCTTTTGAAATTTTTATTGCCGAATATTGTAGGTCTGGTTGATTCTTCGATCCGGATCGCCGATCCGTCGATCCGACTTGTTATTGGGTTGGACGATCCGGGTCACCGATCCATTTATTTCAAAGCATGGCGTGGACCTTAATAGCATGTATTCTATTAGGAATTGTATACTATGAGACCCTTTATTTAGTTACAACGATGCAACAACTACTTTACATCAGAGGTATGGTTTGAGATTATATCATGAAGTTTGAAACAATTCTTTTTAAACTTTGAGTCTAATCAATGACACTCATACAATCACCTTATTTAAAATCTAATGGACAAGAGTGACTGTGATTTTCTTGTACCAAAAGTAAATGGTCTCTTTGTAAACTTTTTCTATTATATAATTAGGCTCTAGCATAAAACACTAGACAAAAATCCTCAACAAACATTGAAATTCTGTTTTTCTTAACTTGAGAGTGATAATACGGAGTCATACAATTTACTTTTTAAAAAAAAAAAAAATTTCAAATCATGACTTTAAAAACTTTAATTTAATTATAAAAAACTTGGAGGATCTCCTATCAATTTTAGGTCAATATTGGCTCTCTACGGAAATCTTATTAAAATTCGGTTACCAAACTACGTAAAGGTTAACCTGACAATCCCCCTCAATTTTTTTTTATTTTTTTCCCAAAAATTCAATATTGGATGTTCTATATTAAGTTTCCATATCAACAACAGTAAACCTTGATCCTCCTATTTAGACAGAGATTCTTTAGGAGCATCTCACATATAGAGAATTTGCTCGGAGATATTATTTACTAAGAGAGTTCTCTTAGTACAGCTGAAATTTATTTCCAAACTACCATGAAAATATGAGTGAGAGTCCTCGAAATTTATTTAGGGATTGTATAGAGACTTTTAGTACAAGGACAACGATCCAATGTGAAATTTGATAGCTTAGGTGTGTCAGGTTCGAGAAAATTTCTTTTGAACTTTGACATTGGTCAATGAAATAAATTCTACCACACAATTTCACATCCAATGGGCAAGAATAATTGTGACAACCTTACACCAAAAGTAAATAGTCTCATAGTATACTTTTACATTTATTTAAAACCTAGGGACTATAAGAACACTTTACCGAAGCTTACCCTTCCGACATGGGGTTATATTTGATCAACGTGTGGGTTCTAAAAGGATCGCACTTGTCGTATGCTTCTATTTTCCTCCAACATACCTAACATGTTTTTAATTTTTTTAGTTCAGTAAAGAACTGGATTTTTAACTTAACCAAAAAAATTAGCTGGAATGCTTGAAAGGCTTTTATAGAGAGGAAAATAAAAACTTATCAAGAAATATGTTATTTCAAAGTCTTGTCGTAGGCATGTGATTTTAAACCAAAAGGCATGCTAGAGGTTTGGTAAGTTTATCTGTCCTATATACTTATAAATTTAAACTATATGTTATTAGGATGTCTATGCATTATATTTTGCCAAAGAAAAATTATTTATGTTAAGATAATAGAAAGCAATCATCAAATTAGCAATCCCGAACATTATTTATAGGGCGAACTGCTTCATTTAAAGTTTATGTACCCTAAATCCACCTTAAGAATATATGTTTTTTCTTCTTGCTAGATGTATCCACCTCTTAACTGTGACTTAGGGGTCGTTTGGATACCTTGAAATATATTGTCTGTGAAATATATTACTGGCGTAATAGATTACTACGTAATACATTGTATGGAAATGGATTGTAACTATTTGGATAGTATTTAGATGCAACTTGGGAAATACATTGCTCTTACTTGACATGGTTTAATTTGGAATTGTCTACCTTCACCTTAAATTTTCTCTTACATTGCTCGACATAGCGATTTAATATGGAATTGTCTACAAAAAAACTATTTGTCTTTTGTACATACAATCATTCTTGTCCTTTAAATTTACACAATCATTCTTGTCCTTTAAATTTCAAAATGGGTGGTAGTACCCGTGTCATTCAATAAATACAAAATTTCAAAAAAAATAAAAATTCCTTCATGACTCACCTCAAGCCATCCAATTTGACATCTAACATTTGAGAATGATTGTGACCTCCATTCACAAAAGATAAATGGTTTCTTTGTATATATTCTTATTTAATATTGGAATGCATACGTATAAATAGCATATCTATACCATGTTTGTCATGCCTCAAAGAATAATAACTTAATAGTGTGAAATGATATTGGTCAGAAACATTGAGTGAACTATTTTAGTCACAAAAATATTGTGAAATAGTAAAGTACGTTAAAAATTAGATTGAGATATTGGAAGAGGTAAATGTGTAAGTAATTTATCACTTCTTTATCTGTATCTAAACCCTAATCCCAAAAAATCCTCTTTGTTCCAAAAGAGTAATCATTATAATAAGTAAAATATAATTTATCTGTTTTTTGTCTCAATCTAAAGAGCAATCATTATAATGTAAATAAAATACAATTTATCGTTTTTTTGTCTCAATCTAAACCCTAATCCCAAAAAAAAAAAAAAAAAATTTAAAAGATTTAGTAATCATTACAATTTACCTGCACTGCTAGTGTGGAGAGAGAGCACAGAGAATAGGGGCTGGAAGAGGGACAGAGAAGGGGGTCTCAAAGAAGAGAGATAGAGAAGAGAAGTTGAGTAAAGAGGATTGACTATGCTCGCTTGTAGAGAGAGCACAGAGAAGGGAGGCTGGAAGAGGGATAGAGAAGGGAACTATTTTAGTCACAACATTTAAATATTGTTAATTTGTAGTTTAAATAGTAAATGGTGATGTATTTAAAAAAATAAAAAATATTATGAAATGGTAAAGTACGTTAAAAATTAGATTGAGATATTGGAAGAGGTCAATGTGTAAGTGATTTATCACCTCTTTATCGGTATCTAAACCCTAATCCCAAAAAATCCTTTTTTTTCCAAAAGAGTAATCATAAATAAATAAAATATAATTTATCACTTTTTTGTCTCAATCTAAAGAGCAATCATTATAATGTAAATAAAATATAATTTATCGTTTTTTTTCTCAATTTAAACGCTAATCCCAAAAAATCTATTTTTTTGTTTCAAAAAGATTTAGTAATCATTATAATTTACTACCCCAGTGAATAGAGGCTAGAAGAGGGATAGAGAAGGGGGTCTCAAAGAAGAGGGATAAAGAAGAGAAGCTGAGTAAAGAGGATTGACTATGCTCGCTTGTAGCGAGAGCACAGAGAATGGAGGCTGGAAGAGGGACAGAGAAGGGAGGCTCGAAGAAGGCAGAGAAGGGAGGCTCGAATAGGGAAAGAGAAGAGAAGATGAGTAAAGAGGATTGACTATATCATAAGGGCAAACATAGAATATTTGGTTGCATGAACACAGTGCCTGAAGAGAAGAAAAGCTGGGGAAGCAAGGAAGAGGAGAGAGAGTGGATTCGATGAACACAGGGCCTGATGAAGAGAGAGAAAAGGAGAAAAAGGTTGAGGAAGAAAGGAAGAGGAGGGAGGGTGGATTCGAGGAACGCATTGTCTGATGACGAGAGAGAAAGGTTGAGGAAACAAAGAAAAGGAGAGAGAGTGGATTCAAACAAAATGATGGGAGCAGAAAAATTGATACCATGATTTAAAAATTGCCTTGAAAATGGAAATGAGAGCTTGATATAAAGAGGGAAGTGATAGGCCTTGAATATGGAAAATGGGAGTTTGAGATAGAGAGGGAAGTGGTAGACTTACCAGGTTGAGAGGGAAAAGGGGAACTTGAGAGAGAGAAGAGGATCTACGCATGAGAGAGGGAAATTTGTTTTTTAAACGCCCAGAGTAGATTATCCGTCAAGCGTGTAAAATATTTCCTATCCCTAAGAGAGGGAAGTGGTAGGATACCAGGTTGAGAGGGAAAAGGGGAGCTTGAGAGGAAGAAGAGGATGTACGCAGAAGAGAGGGAAAATGGTTTATGGTTTATGGTTTTTTAGACGAGCGGAGTAATTATCCGTCATGTGCGTAAAATATTTCCCAACCCTCCCCGCATGTAATAGATTTGACGATATTTGGGAAAATATTGTGTAATCTCTCTTTATTATTTTCTTATTAATAAATGCACAAAATATTTCCTAGTAATCTATTTCCCTGTAATTTATTTTCAGGTACTCAACCAACCCCTTAGTAATAGATAATGGGAAAGGTTTCTATGTTCCCCTAAAGCATAGAAGCTCTATCCTCCCCCTACCACCCAGCCGTCCAATTTTGATCAAGAGAGCTACTCACTGTTTGATCTCAGATCCGACGTCTCAAAGTATTTTATTTTTATTTTTCTTATACAAATTGTATGAATATGAAATTTGGTACATGCCATCTTCTCATTGGGACGCACCGATAAAAAATATTTAAAATAATTTTTTGATAAAATAAAATGACCAAAATACCCCCTAAAATTTTCATGAGTATTTTGGTTATTTTATTTTATTGAAAATAATTTTTTTATATATTTTTTACTACTGTGAGTTTAATAGAGGAATGGACATCCAAAAATTGATGTCAAAATAGTTCATAGAAAAAAAATTAAAAATGAAGTAGTGTAGAGATGTGATATTGTAATTGGGGCAATCTTAGCCCTCCATTCAGAATGGACGGTTGGATAAGGGGGAAGATAGAACTTCTATGTTGTAGGAGAAGCATAGAAAGCTTGCCCATAAATAATTACATTAATAACTAACAGATTACATTTTTTACACATAGTAAATCAATTTAAATAAATATGTTAGAAGCATATTTTTAGGTCACGTGCCCTACATCTTCTCTAGAGATAGGGTCTTCTTTAATTCTTGTGACATGTGTACACCCCTTAAATGTGACTTAGTAATGTAGTAGAAATGCATACGTAGTTGCTACAAGATGTTATACTCCCGGGGGAATCTACTGTCCATTTTCCCTTGGGTTAAATCGCACCTAGCCCTAATTTTTGGGGATATAACCTTTTCGACCCTAACAAAAAATGATTTCCTAATTACATCCTCTATGTACTTAAAAAAATAATATTTCAAGACTGAATAGAGTATATCTGATTTTAGATGGTGTGATTTAAGTGTTAGAAAACTCGAGATTGAATACAAACTATTAAAGTTTTACATGGTGTTGTTTAAGAATTAAAAAAAGTAAATTTTAAATTTGTTCTTTTGAGAATAATTGTATAGTGATATTAAGCGATTTCAAATTTTTAGATTAAAAAAAATAAGAAATTCTTAATATCCCTTGTTTTGGTATACGATTTTCCCACAGACCCGGATTTTAAAAACTTTTTGGAAATATAGGTTTTCTAAAACATATTTCTTCTAATCCCCTGGACTCAATTTACCCATTTGATTACTTGTTTTTTGCTCAAACAAAAACTTAAAAAAACACCTCTATTTGTCTACTAAACTCTATGCAACATTTTTATTTTAGTAGAAATGTAGAGGTGTGTTTTTAATTTTTGTTTGGGTAAAAAAGAGCAACAAGAAAAAGTAAATTGGCTCAGACATATAGAGGTATCATTTTAGTTTTTTTTTGTAAAGAAAAGAGTAGTGAAAGAAGGTAAATTGGGTTAGAATATATAATTTTAAAAAAAATTTATACCACCATAAAGTTTTTAAAGCCCTTCGTCTATGAAGAAATGGTATTACCAAAAAAGAGCGTACAGATATTTTCCTAAAAAACTTTCTAGGGACAATTACAAATAATCCCCAAAACTAGATATTCTATGCAAGTTACCCGCAACCATTTTTTTTTTTTCTTCACTTTTTACCCCAAAATAACCCCAAACCAAAATAAAAAAAGTCCAAACTACCTTCCCTTATACCCACACCTCTCTCTCCTTTTTCCCAACAAAAGGCGGTCCATCATATTCTTACGGCGGTCCAACAGTGTAATGTCGATTCAGGGACAAACTTGGCAAAAAATAAAAAATTCAGGGATTGGTAATTCAAAATAATAACAGCCTATTTTCGGGTCACTCCGTTATAACAATATAAAAATCCGATCCGTACTTAAATTTCCCGTGTTAGTAATTGTTTAACAAGATTTTGCATATGAAACCTTCTGGAACAATATAATCTCATGCAAGAAAAAGCTAGTGCTTAGTAACTATCAGCTGAAATATAAATGTGTGTCTGGTTGGTGTGATAACTTTTGTACAGATCTGTGTCAAAATTTAATGGCGATCCTTTAAGTTCCTACTCATATGGGTGAGGGAGGGTCTTCATAGTGTCATGATATATATATATATATATATATATATATATATATATATATATATATATATATATATATATATATATATATATATATATATATATATATATGGTGTGGTTTGTATAGAGCCTAGGCTCTAAACAATCAAATTAGAGCCTACCTTCAAATAGTTTCAAAAAATGGTTTCAATACTGAAAATCTATGTGATAGCTTTAAAACACTACAAAATGCCTATAGGTGAAGTTCTACACTACTTCACCTACGGCTTTATTACCGTTCACAGTTTATTACACGGTCATAAATGTCTGATAGTATTTGAATTTTAATATTTTTTTTACAAATCATAATGATCTGAAATTTTGTAGGTATGTGTGTGTTAGTTAGATGCACATGAATAAAATATAAAACAAATAATTTCAATGATAAAAATTATGCAAAACACCCCTATAAAGTATCAGCGGTAATTTTATCATTTTAGTTTATGAAAATTATTTTTTTAATAATTTATTTTGGGGCGAATTGATCATATGTACACATGCCCCAAATTTTAGATAATTATGATTGGTACAATAATTATAAAAATTCAAATACTACCGGACAATCGTGACCTTGACGATCACCAATATCCAGTAGTGTTTGAATTTTAATTTTTTTTTCTACAAATCTAAATTACTTTAACTTTGGAGCGTGTGTGCATAAAAAATAGATGAATCTTTGAAAAATATCAAAAAAATATTTTACATGAAATAAATTGATCAAAATACCCCTGAATAGTTTCAGAGGTGATTTGGTCAAAAAAAACCACGATTTATTTTTTTTATATTTTTATTTGGTGCGACTTGATGAGAAGAACATACGCCTAAGAAATTTTAAGTGATTTTCATTTGTAGAAAAAAAAATTAAAAATTAAATACTACCAGACATTCGTGTTCGTCAGATCGGCCCAGATTCAATATGGGCTATTGGGCTTATACTCTTCCATGAGCTAGTGGGCTCACCCAAGATTCTCTGTCTCTCTCTCTCTCTCTCTCTCTCTCTATATATATATATATATATATATATATATATATATATATATATATATATATATATATATATATATATATATATATATATATATATATATATATATATATATATATATATATATATATATATATGTAAGATAGGAAAAAATTTATATAAGGTTGCAACCTTAAAATGTAGAATTACAGATGCACTAAAAAATCCATCATAAACTGTTGTTTTAATGTTGAAAAATCCTCCATTTGATCATGTCAATATCAAGGTGTATGAATATTAAAAAAAAAAAAAAAATTTGAGTCCCAAGAATTGTACATCTTCCAACACAATATCTAGACCATCCATTTTCAAGATTTTCATATGTTTATAGATCTAGTTGATTTTAACCCCTTTTGGAGTTCAAAAAATGAAAGTTAATAATGTAATACCCCAATTTCTTATTGGATTCCTAAAAAACAACATTTATAATGAATTTTAATAATTTTTTTGGATTTTCTTTTGAGGCTTAATCCGACCGATTCGGCCAATTCCCCATCCGGATCGCAGATTCGCCTATCCGGATGGGTTTTTCGGGTGCTTGATCCCAGGCACCGATTCGTTTTTTAAACCAGTGGTTTGCACCATGGGAAGTCATGCATATAATCATGTACATATGTACAATATTGTCAGGATATAGTCGTAATTGCAAGGTCAGCTTGGATGACAATTAATCTTATCATTATTAGAATATCTTATCCAAAATTAATAAGATGCGGTAAGCATACTGGCCACGAAGTCACATGTAGAAATGCAGGCCCCTTAATAATTTATTTTCAAAATAGAATTTGATCCTAATTTTTAGGAAATATATAATCTTTAACATGGAGATTATTAATATGTAAAAATAATTATATTTTAAAAACTAGAAATGATATTTTTTTTGGAGAAAATATTTGAACCGTTGATTTTGCTTTTTCTTTGAAGGACCATTACTCAAGGGACCTGGTCTTGGTGGACAGTGTAGATCTCCAGCCCGCATAGTAACAGGTGTGAGCTTGGCCACACCAAACAATTATCCCAATTAATATAGTCTACATGATATTTTTTTAGGGAAAATAACGTATATATCCATTATATTTAGCGTTATTACAAAATTAACTCCAAGTTTCCATTAATACATCTATACCCATTTTTTCAACTTCATAACACCTTTTTTTATAAAAAAGACGGAGCTGCCCATTTTCGATTTTTCAAAAACTGAGATGCTTAAAGCTTTTGGTTTTTGAAAAACCGAACAGTAATAATTTTAGGATTTTGAAAATACAAATTTATATGTTTTTCGGTTCTTGAAAAACAGATAATAGGTGCCATCTAATTCTGGTTCAAGGGTTTAATGATTCATTTTGTGGATTTTCTCTCTCTAAACTCTTGTTTTTTTAGCTTCTTTCTCCGTGGGTAATGATGTGAGGAAGAGGATTGCCAAGAGAGGGGGTTGAGCAAGAGGGATAAATCTTCTTCTCTTTGGTCCAAGACCAATAATGGTGAAGAGAGAAAGATGGAAGTTATAACTTTCAGTCTCCTCTGTGCTTTTCTCCTTTGTTGTTCTTCTTCCCTTGCAAGTAATAATGGGAGCAGTGTTGTAGAGAGAGAGAGAGGGAGGATAAGATAAATGAGAGAGCTTTGGGATTAGACGGTCCTTTCCCTAATGTGCTTTTCTTCTCTCATATTCTTCTTCTTCTTTTGTTGTGCAAGTAATAATGGACGGCAAGAAGTTTGCAATGTGAAGAGAGAGTGGGGGGCGGGCTAAATATGAGAGTTGAGATTGAGAGGGAGAAAGAGACAGAGAGAGAGAAGCCGGGGGTCGGGGGCCATAAATATAGAGTTGAGATTAGAAGCTCTCGCTCACTCGTTTCCCTTATAACTAATTGTTGTGTGGAGGGTTTCAACTAATCGCATGTGAAGAAGAAGGGGTGGGGCTAGCAAGGGCAGAGAAGGAGAGGTGGCGTGGCGGAGACGAAGGGGCACTTGTGTAGGGGGTGGAGCATGTGCTGTCTGCTTTTGGTTCAAGTGTAGAATGGTCCATTTTGTGAATTTTCTCTCTCTAGCCTCGGGTTTTTTGGTACCTTCTTCTCTCTATGGGTAATGATGGGAGGAAGAGGGATTGTCTATGAAGAGAGAGGCTTGAGAGAGGGATAAATCTTCTTCTCTGTGGTCCAAGACCAATAATGTTGAAGAGGGAGAGATAGAAGTTATGGCTTTGAATCTTCCTTGTGCTTTTCTCCTTGGTTCTTCTTCTCTTCCCTTGGAAGTACTAATGGGAAGAGCGCAAAGAGAGAGAGGGAGAGAGGCTAATGTTTTAGCACGAAAATTTCGGTTTTTGAAAAACCGAATGCAATTCCATTTCGGTTTTTGAAAAACCGAAAATGGGCATTTCCGTCTTTTTAAAAAAACATTGTTAGGATAGTAGTGTAATAACGAAAACTTGGATGTAATCCTGTAATAACAATAAATATAATGGATATATATATGTTTTTTTCCCCTTTTTCTATTTGTTGTCCAATGCATACCATGTATTACCAATATTATTTAATCACCGACCGTTTTCAGTGTTTTTTAGCTATTTTTAATTGCTTCTGGCTAAAAACATGCACTTTTCAGCAATTTACTTTGAATAAAGCAAAAAGATATTTTAAAAAGATAAAGTTGTATGTAAAACCTACCTATAAGTTCATCACAAATAATTTTACGAGGGACACCGCCAAATAACTGATAATTCATTATCAAAATTGATTGTATCGAAACAGTGAATTAGTGATAATGAATATATTTAAAAAAGAGGAAGACATGGCTACTGTAATGAACAAGACAGAAACAACTAGAGATGGGAGATGAAATAGAGAAACAGAGAGAGATAAGAGCCAAAGTACAAATAAAGTTGATACAGTTAAAGCTTAAACTGGGGTGAGAGAACTGATTAAAGTTGAGAAGATTGAACAAGGGAGAGGAAGGTGATTTTGAAATAGGAGAGACAGAATTAAATAAAGTTGAAATAATGAGAGAGGTTTCTAATGCGTCCTTAAAAAGGAAGAGAGAAAAACAAGGAGAGATGGGATTAAAAAGATAGAAGAATAAAAAAATGACAAGGATTGTCTTAAAAAGGAAGAAAGTAATAAGACGAGGAGCTGCGTCTATATCTTGACAAAAGAGAGGGAGGGGTTTCCTTTTCTTCTTTCCTAATATGTAGATTTGGTTTAGTTGATGAGATAAAAGAGAGAGAGGCTTCCTTTCTTTCTCTCATCAAACATTAATTAGCGTTTGAAGGGAGAGGGAGATAATTCCTCGTTGTTGAGATTGAGATAGAGAAAGGGGTGTCTCCACTTTTGATCGATAGCTGCCAGGGAATTGTAATGTTAAAGAGATGATAAGATACACGATAGGGATTAGGGACATGTAGGAAAATAGATTTAAGATTGAACTATCGCTAAATCAAGATTTATACATGTCCTAATTACTTTCCGAAAGTTGATTTCTAATGGGCTATTTATTTCTTGTTGTTCTCGATATTGGATTTTTCTTATGTTTTAAAAATGGAAAATGGTTTGATTGGGCTGTAACCCTCTCAAAATAAGTAAAGCCTCACCTCATAATTCCCCAAAGATTACAATTCAAGCATTGGAAAACTTTTACATGATTCATCACCACTTGAACAAATTAGTTGTCAAAAAACAAATTATGATTTCAACCCAAAAAATATGTATGTTGTAAAAAATTATCTAAACCTATCAGTTCAACCTAAAACCTAAAAATTGCAAACTATTAATAATTGTAAAAGCTAAGAAATGCAAATTAAAAAATTGGAAACGTAATGTTTAATTATAAAAGCTAAGAACTGCAAATTATAGAGGGAGATCGGTAGAGAGAGAACAAGAACTTTCAATCTGATATTTTCAAATTGATATGAAAATATGTTCATTATTTGCCACCAAAAAAAAAGAAAAAAAAAAAACATATTTTCATTGTATATTTGTTCCTAGAGTCCGGCATGAAAAGGAGTTACGAGGCAAATCGTTCCCAATTTAAATTTGAATTCTTTAACGAAATATCTCGCAAGAGTAAAAGAATATTTTTCCATTTAAATTCATGAAGTGTTCTTGAAACCCTAAACATTAAATTGGAAACAATTTAAATTTTTTAATTTTTATTTTTAACATAAACCGCGATGGAAATGATCTCATTCTTGAAATCATAACTAATATAATCCCAAGAAAGATACTTGGAAACTTTTCCACAGATCAAATGGATAGTCAATTATTGATGCCAACCAAGTTTGGATAACCAAATTATTGATACCAACCAAGTTTGGAGAAGCATGAAAACTATGTGTAGCATTAAAAATTCAGGTTTTTCCTATAAATATGGCAAGGTAATCCTGCTAAAGCAGTAAGGCAAACTGAATACAGCAGCTTGAAGAGAAGAGCAGGAAAGGAAAGGAAATGGAGAATTCAAACGTCCTCGTTGCATACTGCCCCGTAACTGCGAGCATTGCTCAAGCAAGGTTTAACCTAACCTACCCCAAATGCTTTCTCCTTTAATGGTATCCAAGTTAGGGATGAAGGTGAATTTTTATGTTATTTTCTATCTATCAAAAATATATACATATATGCATTAATCATCAGGCTTAGAGAGAATCTACACTCGTGAGGGTCATCTCTATGGAATCCATGGTTGATTAAGTTGAAACCACTATTTGATTCTCGTTTCTCACTGTCATGTCTCTCCCATAGTTATTGAGAGCGAGACCTTCGGATCGACAACTGCCCAAAGCTCGGAGCTCCGGAATGAGATCTTGTAAGGGTAAAAGTAGTAGATTGAGATCTCGTATGAGCAGGGAGCACGTCCCCAATTCATCAGGTTCTAGATCCTTATTTGACGGTACGCGTTCCGTATCAAATGGGCTCGTGTTCCCATATTCATTAGGATCGCGCTCCCATTGAAAACAGGATCGCACCCATCTATCAATGACCACATTCCTATTTAGAAAGGATCAAGATTTAGTCCGTGCTACCATTGCAGAACTCTACTTTTATGAAAATTTGGCTTAAAATAAAATTATTTTATTTTAAAAGTTAATTTTATTTTAAAAAATTCTTTTGGGAAGCTCCAAGAACGTAGGGATCGAGTTCTGAGAACATAGCGATTGCACTTTTAAAATAAATTTTGGGAGCGGGGTTCTAATTTATTCAGGAACGATATCTACAATTTTAAGGAACGTGTTCCGTGCGACAGTGGGATCGAGATCCTTTGCGCATGGGACAATGGGATCGAGATCCTTTATTTTTAAAAAAAATTAAAATTGCTTATTTCTGTTATTTATTTCTTTTTTTGAAAATTTTTCTTCTTGAAACGTAATTTTGATGCCTCTACTAAATGAGTATGGTCTCATAAATACAGGTCTTACATTAACTCCCAGTTAGGATTACCTTCTCAATCTTTTTTTTGAGGCTGGGTATTTAACTTTGCAGCAACATTGGTCACATTGTAGAACTCTTACTTTTGTAGCAATTTATTTATTTTATTTTTTAATATTGACTTAGGACCTTGGTAAGAATTGAACTCTATGTTGTGCGTGGAAGTTCTAAACTATATGTTGTGACATCCTTGTACTAATAGTAAATGGTCTCAGTGTATAGTATCCCATTAAATATTTTGATCTTTTTATTACATTTTAATTAACCACAATCCTATATTGTGGGCGGTATTTTATTTTATTTTTTGTAAAATAATGTTATACTTTGGTTCACATTTCTTGTTATTTGCTAATTCCTTCTTGTATTTAGTTGTGTTGTTGTTTCATTTTATGTTCCCAATAAATCTATGGTATGTTTTGTTCTATGAGAAGAGAGTAAGCATTGTTGCTGGATTTATTGAAGGGAAAAGTTTATATAGAGCCAAGGCTCTAAACAATCAAATTTGAGCCTACCTAAAAACTTTCACTAGAAGAGGTTGTTTTGACCCCCAAATATCTTCAAATTGATCATCTCGACATCAAAATGTATGGACATGGGAAAAAAATGGATGGCAAGTTTTGGAAATAGTATATTTTGTTACTCATTTTTAGACTGTCAATTTTCAAGATTTTCAAGTTTTCATAGATATGTCAATCTACACAAGTTTTGAAGCTTTAAACTTTATAAATAAATGTGAAAATATATTTTAAGGCTATCACAAAGATTTTCAATATTGAAACCACATTTCTCGATACTATTTGAAGGTAGCCTCTAATTTGATTGTTTAGAGCCTAGGCTCTATACAAACTGCCCTTTATTGAAAGTTTCAAAACAAATTGTCAAGTATTACACTAATGACACTAGTAATGCTATAAAATTATTGTTTAATGTAATTTTATGGCTTTAACATATCTGTATAATAGCTAGAAATCATAATCATATATTGTGTCATCTTTACACATTCAATTTTTTAATTATATTACATCAAATCCGAAATATTCACAATTCTACAACTCACGTTATTTTTTTGTGATCCCTTTTTTCTACCCGATGTTTTCCTCCATCTTTATTAAATAAAACTGATTTATTACGATCTTTTGGTCTTCTAATCTTTTACTATTCCCCGACTTGCTAACTATGGATCCAACCATAAGACACATCTCTCTCTCTCTCAATTATATGAAAATTATCTGTGATAGATGAATACTTTATATCTATATCTTTTGATTTAAGTTTATACAAGTAAAAACCCACATGATTTTAAGTTCATCTCTCGCAGGCATTTTGATAAATTTCTCTTTATGCACTGGACTAAGTTCAAATCAACGGCATCTATATTTCAAACAATCACATAGTTGAAGAAAAAATGAGAGAACAAAAAAAAAAAAGTAACTTGGAAGAAAGAAATACCAAAATACTCGGAAATCTTGCTGGCATTTTGATCATTTTTAATATCCAATTAACCTTTTTATTATCAATGATAATTATAGATTTCCTCAATTTAAATGAAAATATCTATATAAGGTCGCAACATTATGCTATTGAAGTAAGGTACACCTCAAGAAGTAATTGTTACGACGTTGGAGAGCCCTCCATTGATCATCTCGACTTTGAGATGTGCGGATACGAAACAAAAAACTAAATTTCAAGTTCTAAAAGTAGTGTATCTCCTATTTTAAAGATTTTTATGTATTTATAGATTTACTCGATTGGTAGTATTTTTTATATTTTAAACGCAAAACATACTAGGAACAACTGCACAAGGAGTGTCCTTGCAGCACAGATCAGCTCCTAGCAAGTCTGAAACATAAAAATAGCTCAAATTCATCTCCGTCCTTTACACAATATATTTTGAAAGCGTAATTCAATACTTGTGACCGTGAATAATCCATGAATGGGAGTGTTATCATTGTCCAACCATTGATTCGATGGTGATGGAGACCCTTAGTTACCGAGAGCGCTGAACTATGGTGACGCTCCTGCTCTGGAACGCAGCTCCGGCCTTTTTTGACCGGGACCTCGACTGGAACTCGTTTTAACGTTTTCATGCATGCTCCTATTTATAGGATTCTCCATCCATGCACAAAGCATCTCGATCCCACTGTCGCACGGAACACGTTAATTAAAATTGTAAATCTCGTTCTTGAATAAAATAGAACTGCTCTCCCGGAATTTATTTTAGCAGCGCAATTCCTATGTTCCCGGAACTTGATCCCTATGTTCTCAGAGCTTCCTCAAAGAACTTTTTTAAATAAAATTTAACTTTTAAAATAAAATAATTATGTTTTAAGCCAAACTTTCATAAAAAGTGGAGTGTTGCGATGGGGGTGTGGACTAATCATGCACAAAACACGATCCTTCCTTGAATGGAGCTCGATCTTTTCCAATTAGGAACACGTGCATTCTTAGATGGGGGCGCGATCCTGTTTTCGATGAGAGCGTGATCCTAATGAATATAGAAACACAATCCCATTTGACATGGAATGCATACTCGTTAAAAGGATCTAGAACCCGATGTATTGGGAACATGCTCCATGTTCATATGGGATCTCGATTCGCTACTTTTACCCTCACCGGAACTCGTTCACCAAGCTTTGAAGCTTTGGCTGAACGAACTCCGGAGCTTTTACCTTTGCTTGAGCTTTTGGTGAACGAGCTCCGGAGCTTTGGCCGTTGCTGGAGCTTTTGGCAACCTTCAATCCGATGCTCCCCCTTCCAATAACTATGGGAGAGATATGTTAGCGAGAATCAAATAATGGTTTAAACTCAAACAACCATGGATTCCATAGCGATGACCCTCATGATTGTAGATTCTCTCTAAGCTTGATGACTATTGCACACACACACACACACACACACACATATATATATGTATATATATATAGAGAGAGAGAGAGAGAGAAATGATTCTCTAGGTCCCTCTCCCACCCATTTGTGTAGGACCCCTAAAGGATCACCATTAAAGTTGGCACATATCTCTAGAAAAATAAAGTTTCACACCCATGTGATAATTTTTCTAAAGATCTTTTCCAACTTAATGGTGATCATTTAGGGTCCTACACACATGGGTCGGGGAGGGTCCTATAGGATCATTACTCATATATATATATATATATATATATATATATATGTATTATTGTTTTTTATTTTATTTTATTTTTTTTGATAGATAAAAAGTAAGCTAAAAATTCACCTTCATCTCTAACTTGGATACCATTAAGCCCGAAAGCTGAAAGCATTTGGGGTAGGTTAGGTTAACCCTTGCTTGAGCATTGTTCGCGGATACGTTCAGGATGTTCACGTGAATGGCAAGGTCATTTGAATTCTCCATTTCCTTTCCTGCTCTTCTCTTCAAGCTGCTGTATTTTGCTTTAGTAGGATTGCTTTGCCATATTTATAGGAGAAACCTGAATTTTTAATGCTATGCATAGTTGTGAGACACTAAGAGGAATAATATATCATGCTTATCCAAACTTGGTTGGCATCAACAATTTACTGTCCATTGGATCTGTGGATCTGTTTCGAAGTATCTTTCTTGGGATTATATTGGTTATCATTTCAAGAATGATATCATTTCCATCATGGTTTAAGTTTAACAAAAATAAAAATAAATTAAAATTTCCCAATTTAATGTTTAGGGTTTCTAGAAAACTTCTTGAATTTAAATGGAAAAATATTCTTTTACTCTTGAATAAGAGCAACAAAATTCTTAGATTTTTGCTCCCAAGATTGCAATATTTGTTGAAGTGTGTTTATCCTCAACTACAACAAATCGAGGTCAACCTGCGCAAACACATATTTAAAATATCTGATTGTTAGACTATTTATCTTATGTACATGGAGGTCACAATCGTTCTTGCCCCTTAAATTTCAAATTGGGTGGTTGTAAGAGTGTCATTGAATAAATAAAAAGTTCCAAAGAAAAAAAATCTTAACTCACCTCCAAGCCATCCAATTTACCATCTAATGTGTAGGATTGGTTGTAACCTCGATGTACAAAAGTTAAATGGTCTTTTTGTAGTCAGCCATCCAATTTGACATCTGATGAATAGGAATGATTGCTACATCCATGTACAAAAAATAAATAGTCGTTATATATATATATATATATATATATATATATATATATATATATATATATATATATATATATATATATATATATATATATATATATATATACACACATATATGATATATACATTATATTTTTTGGAATATATATTTTAATAAAATTTCCTAGGTATCTATGGTGTATATATTTTTGAAAGGGAAAATATCTCTATAGACCTCATTTACAACTTTCATTTCTCCATTGACCTAAGGCTTCAAATCATATCTTACTACATATTTTATTCATTTTTTATTAATTCTTTTGACCCAAACAATCTAGACATTAATTCTAAAGCCCTCTCTCTCTTATCATGATTCCCTTTCTCTCTCCCCCGATTAACCTACCAAACCTCTCTCTCTCTATCTCCCCTTCTAAAACTACCACCACAACCACCATTGAAAACCCGAAAGAGGTCAGAGAGAGAGAGGTTAGAGCTTAAACTGGGTAGTAGAGTATATCGACGGAGGCGCTACAAGAGTGGGGTAGCGTGGCAGTGAGAGAGGTGTTGTTCTTGATGCGGAGGTTGGGGTCAGTGGAGTATTTGATAAGGATGCATAAGCACTTTCCTCTCTTTTCCACCACCTACTTCAGCCCCCTGCAGCAGTCCTTGGTGGGCACCGCCGCCTCCCCTTGCACATACAGCAGGCACGTTGCCAGCCTTGTCAGCTGCTCCGTGCACTCTTTTCTGTCCTCTACCATGTCACCTCCCACTTCCCCTACCCCTCCTAAAACCACCACCTCCTCCCACTTCCCCTCCCCCCTTACCTAAAGGGAAAATCCCAACTGAACCATAACACATAACACAAACCCCCTGAAACCCACCTCAAGAAAATCATCAAAGCTAGATTGGCCGAACTTGGAGCTGCTGATGAGAACGCCGGCTACTGCTGAAGAACTGCGCCAGCTTGAGCATGCCAAAAGCGAGCTTTCAAGCTGGACTCGATGATCTGTTGTCATCGATTTTATTTCTTTGGGGGCTTTTTTGTATATATGAATCTCCATCTTTTTGTAAATTGGCCTTTGGAATGAAATTTTTTTTATCATTTGAGCTTTGGCTACCATTTTTTTTTCTCCTTTCATGTTGCAAACCCTGAAAAATTAACAAGCTGCAGTAGCTGGGCAACCATAGGGCAAATGTAGTTTGGTGGGGTGCTTTGACCTTAGGAACATGCATTTTAGCATGTTGATCGTGCTAGAAGATTGTTCTGTTGTCAGCCAAGCTTTAGGGTAAAGGAGCTTATCTTTGTCCGAGGAATGTGCAAGAGTATACGCTCCGTCGTTGACAAAGCAAGCCTATGATTGCCGGTGAAGAACCATCGGCTTACCGAATGGGACCAAAGAGCATAGGCCGGTGGGACTTACTTCACTTTGGTAAAGTAACCATTCTAGCAGAGAAACCGTCATTGATTTGAGCTGGTTCCCATCTGAAAGAATCAGGAACTTCTCAATCATTGCTCATGTTGATCATGGGAATTCGACTCTGGCCGATAGGCTTTTGGAGCTCACTAGAACCATCAAGAAAGGGCTTGGTCAGCCGCAATACCTCGATAATAAATTCCGATGACCCATTGCAAGCCGAGAGTAAGAACAAGAGAGAAGGTGGGTAAGAAGAAGAGAGAGAGTTCTGAACATGACCAGTCTAGAGAGAGAAACACGTCAGGAGAGAGATTGAAACACGTGAGGAGAGAGAGATAGGAAAAAGATGTCTTTAATAATTTATTTGGGTTAAAAGTTAGAAAAAAAAAAAGATAAAGTTATTTGGGGGGTTAGAAGATAGGTTTTGAATTTTTGGGTTCAGGAAGAAATGAAAGTTGAAAATATCGTCCATGGAGATATTTTTTAATATCTTTTAAAATATTCTTGCTAGGTTCTAGGCCAATACCCGAACTGGGTCGGGTTTGCATCCAAATTCCTAGACACGAATTGAGACTGGTTCAGGCAGGATCCAAGCTGACACGAACCCGACCTGACCCATTGCCATCCCTACTATAGCTCCTCTCATGCTTTCATGCTCTCTCGTTCACATTTTCTCAGATTAAAGCCTTGGGAGTATCTTTTTAAAACTGAATTTGATAAAATAAGTGTGTAATATATTAGGGAAGAAAAAAAACTAATTATTCAGCTATTACGTTCACATCGGTTTTCAAAAATTCTTTAAAATCACCAAGTAGTCATAATTCAAATCTTGGGGATCTAAAATTAAACATTCTTCAAGTCTGGTTATGTTTTTAATTTTAGAAATCAGAATCCAAAAATCCAAAATTTATGTAAAAAAATTTTATCTTTAAAATTCCAAAAAAAAAATTTGTACAATCGTTTGGCAATATTTTTTTTATTCAAAATCTAAATTTTTGGATTTTCAATATCTGAAAATAGGTAAAACCTAAATATCAGATTTTCGGATTATGAATATCAAAAAAAAATTAAAAAAAAATCGAGAGAATGTTGTGTAAAATTGGGGAAGTTGTTGTGTCATCCACCTCCAATATTTCATATATTCAAAACGTGAAACTTTGGATTTTCAATCCGAAAATAGGAAAAAAGTAAATTGTGTAAAATTGGGAAAGATGTTGTGTCATCCACCTCCAAGATTTCATATATTCAAAAACGTAAATTGTGTAAACTTGGGAAAGGTGTTGTGTTATCCACCTCCAATATTTCATATATTCAAAAATAGAAAAATCTAAATTTCAAATTTCCAGATGTTGGATTTCATTGATTGGAACAGAAATAAATTAGGAGTATGCATAATTCCTGATATTGTATAGGTGAAATGTGGGCAATTTAGTTATTTTGAAAAGAGTGTGAAAATGGGTATGCAAGCAATAACGGATTAATTACTGTAAATTATGTAAGATATGCACATAAATTTTTCTTTCTTTTTAAAGAAACTTTTCTAGATAGTGTCACCCTCATATAAAGCATATGGGACCTCAGCTCTCAGGCATCCAATTTGAGTAGACGATTGGGATGACTTGAGTTACAATCACAAGTTGGCTTTTGAGCATGAGACCTTGATCCAATAGCACATAGTTTTTTATTTTTATTAAAGTTTTTTATTTTTATTATTTTGTATAATTTATTTTGTAGCATAATTTAGGGTCTGCAGACATTGAATATGGGCGAGCGTGAAGATAATAGCAAAAAAGCAGTACTAGCAATGAAATAAGAATACCCTTGACAGTTGCAAGGGCTTTTGGTCATTTAGTTTTATTAGAAATGTTTTATTTTTTATTTGTTCTAGGTGCCCTCCAATACGTTGAGGGGACATCCCTAATTACACGAAAAATATTATATAATAAATTAGAAATCAAAACTCTATTTTTATATTGTATAGATCATCTGGATGAAATCTATATGTTTTTGTATAAATTTGGGTTCCAACACGCCTTTATTTTTTAAAAGGAAAAATTTTACATAACGTAGCAACTTTAAAACGTAGAATTAAAGATGCACCTAAGAAATTTGTCGGGAAAGTTTGTTTTAATCTCGAAAAAAACTCTCTAATTAATCATCTCGATATCGAGATGTATGAATTTAAAAAAAAAAGGATTTTGAGTCTCAGAAATAGTGCATCTTGTAACATATTATTTAAAACATTAGTTTTGAAGATTTTGATATATTTATAGATCTATTTGATTTTAACTATTTTTGAAATTTAAAATTTTATGATTACATATGAAAATAGATTTTGAGATAATCCTAAGAATCTTTTACACCAAAATCACGTATTATGATAAAATTGGAGGTGCGCCTTAAGTGGATTATTTGAGGTTGAAACCCTATAGAAACCACACCCTTTCAAAATGGTTTTTTCTATAATACAATTTCGTAGGGTTTTTTCTTTTTTTTTTTTTTTTTTTTTTGCTCATACAAACACACATGCATGGGGTAGTTGTTGCATACTCCCAGGTCCCATGTAATTTCTCACACTTCATTAACCATCTTGACAGTATTTCTCTTACCACAAGGAATTGTCTTAAGAGACCAAATGAAGACCTTAACAATATAAAGCTCTTGAAATGATCCGATTTGACGATGCATCTAACTGAATTGTTGCTGTTTGTTGTATTTTTACCCTCTTCAGCAAAGATATTTTATATCCTTTCAAGCATTTTTTTTTCAAACATGTTCGAGACGATGATAACACGAGTGAATACTATAGAACTTCACCAATGACTATTTTGAACTTCACTCATGGATTGTATATGATGAGACCATGTATCTTTAATGCAAGGAGGTCACAATTATTTTATTTTTTTGATGAATGTTATGAGCTCATATTAAATAGATGCTTAAAAATCATGATAATACAATGAAGGTATCAAATCAGAAGAGATAAGCATAGAAGGTAGATGAACTCCAAGCATAGCGAGACCATCTGCTACATCATTAGCCTCACGATAGGTATGGCAAAAAGACCAGGATTTTGACTCAGAGGTCATGTAAGGACCAAGAGATCCTCTGCTCCTACCTATACCATTTAACAAAATTCGAAGAATCTCTTTCAATAAAAATGTCTCCAGAGAAGCCCCTATCAACAATAATTTTCAATCCATGTAATAGGGAGCTCATTTCAGCTTGATTAGCTGTGGTGGAGCCACAATTCCACCACAGGGACCGGCCAAAGAGAATAAAACTAACCCTCATGATTATGAAGAAGATCACCAATACCAGCAGGGTTTGAATTACCTAAAGAGCTACAATCAAAATTGAGTTTGAGACAACTTTCCAAATGTAACTTCTAAGTCCAATGAGGATGGCCCAAAGAGGAGAACGAGAAAACTATGTTTTTCAAATTGACAAAAAATGTCAGTCAAAAGAACACCCCGAACTTCTGGTGTGAAAGACAACCAGTCCCATATAGATTTTATGATACGATCTTTAACACCATCAATACTTAAAGAAGCCCCATCAAAAGATATTTCATTACGTTGTAACTAAATCTGCCACAGAATAGTAGCTCTAATGAAATCTAATAGCTTATAACCTTAATATCACCTCTAAGGAGGTCACAATTACTCATAAGTTATAACCATCCGATGTGAAATATGATAGTTTGGGTGTATTACATACTTTGAGAAAATGTTTTTTGATGGATTAATTACAACCACCCAATTTCACATCCAATGATCAAAATTATTGTGACCACCTTATCCTAAAGACAAATGATGTGTGTGTGTGGGTGTATGTGTGTGTGTAACGCTTCTAATAATAATTTCATGTCACTGTGTTATTATAATATAATTAAACCATACTTCTAGAAAACCATGTTAGTGGTATTTTTATGACCCCAAATTTTCACACATCCAATAATCAATACCAAAATTAAAAAGATCAATTTACACCCTAGAAAAATGAGTTCCTTCTCAGAATGAATCTCCACTGTCCATTTGGTAAGTTTCATGATCTAGACCTACAAATTCAAATTCAAAATCAATTTTTTCTTCTTTAATATTGTTTATCTAGTGATAATAAAGCAATCTAAAAGGAAAAAATCATTGCATATCCTAAATCTAAGCATTTCTCTAAAATGGATGGTGTATATTAATTGAGCTCAAAAAGCACTTTTTAGGTGTGTTTTAGAATTTTGCTTTTCTATAGTCGGTCATTAGAATAAAAAGAGTGTATATTAAAGGAAAAATTTTATATAGAGCCGAGGCTCTAAACAATCAAATTTGAGCCTAGCTCCAAAATTTCACTAGAAGAGGTTGTTTTGGTGCCCAAATATTCTCAAATTGATCATCTCGACATCAATATGCATGGACATGAGAAAAAAATGGATTTCAAGTTTTGGAAATAGTGTATTTTGTAATGCATTTTTGGACCGTCACTTTTCAAGATTTTTAAGTTTTCATAGATATGTCGATCTACACTATTTTTGAAGCTTTAAACTTTATAAATAAATGTGAAGATATATTTTAAGGCTATCACAAAAAGTTTTAGTATTGAAACCACATTTCTCAACTCTATTTGAAGGTAGGCTCTAATTTGATTGTTTAGAGCCTAGGCTATATACAATCGCACCCTTAAAAAATTGGGGTCGAACAAATGGCCTCTAGTTTTTTAGGATTCTTTCCTTGTATTATAGTAGAACTTTTGCATGAAGCCAGCCCCGCCTATTTTCCATTGATACAAGGAAATCCCAATCAAAATCACTCCTAGTCATAAATGTCAATCAGACACATACCATATGAAATGAATGGCTAAACTGGTTTAACAAAAAATTGCAAAAACTTGGTTTTACATTTAAGGGGTCGTTTGGGTAACTGGAAATCTATTCCATGACAATTGATTACGAAGAAATATGACATTTCCACCTTTTGGGTACACTTTATAGTAAGGAAATGGAAATAGATTACTTGAGATTTCCCCAAAAATCATGAAATCCATTACGTGCTGTGAAAGGTGAAAAATCTTTTACGTCACTTGATGGGTAATCTATCTTTAGAAATCTTTCGTATGCGTCTTTCTGCCCGGTAATCTTTAGAAATCTTTCGCATGCGTCTCTCTGCCTTATCCCAGCTTAATAAAATGTTGCCCAGTAATCTTTAGAAATCTATCGCATGCGTCTCTTTGCCATATCCCAGCTTAATAAAATGCCAACCTAATAAAATGCCTGCCCTATCCCAGCTTAATAAAATGCCAACCCGCCTACTTGGTTTGTATAGGTGATCCCTCCGTCTCTAAGCATGTCCCCTTTCTCTTGAACCTAATAACTGGTTTGCATAACTCTCCCCTGTCTCTTGAACCTAATAACTGGTTTGCATAAGATTCAGAGATTTGGACCTTGATCTGACCCATTAGGTCTAAAACTAGGACTCGGGCCCAGACCAAGATTGGATCGAACCACGGGGTTGTCTGACCTGACTCGAATGTCACTTATGACAAGCGATGTGGAGAAGTTATCACATTCTGCAAAGTAATATAACCACACGCTTGGCCTTCTATGAGCGAAATTTTGGCAAGCCCTGCTCACCCAATCTTTCGTCCGGTTGTATAAGTCCAGAGAGGAAAGCCTTCTATGAATTTCACTCGATTGTACAAGTCCAAAGAAAGGAGATGTAGATATAGCACGAGCTAGTATTTAAAAAATCGTTGATCTGATTCAGGATCATGCAATCTAGATCAAATATTGTTCTCGGCGATTTGATTTCAGGAATATATAGAGTCGAGCCAGTCTGTACCGATTATGTCAAAGAGAACTGGACGCCTCAACCGGTTCCATGTTTTCCATTACAGTTTACAATTAAAATTTGTAATTCTTAGCTTATAAATTAATAAAGTGAATTATATCGGGATCCGCCCCGGTCGAGCCAGTCCAGTCCGAGCTGGACTCCTAACAGTTCTTAGCTTTTACATTAAAAAAGTGAATTAAAATTTGCAGTTCTTAGCTTTTACAATTAAAAACGCAAAGCTATAAAAACACTCACGTTGAGTTTGCTCCATCTTTCACCTTTACTTTAAGCACGTGCGACCTTGCTGCCTGTAAGGTTGGTTTAAGCCTCTTTATACGAACTTTCTCTCCTACATTTCTTTGACGTTGGATAATGTTTTTTGGGAAAGGTTTCTATGCTTCTCCTAAAGCATAGAAGTTCTATCATCCCCCTACCATCCAGCCATCCAATTTTTATCCAAAGAGTCACTCACCGTTTGATCTTAGATCCAACATCTCAAAGTATTTTATTTTTAGTTTTCTTTATCCAAATTGTATGAATGTGAAATTTGGTACGAGAATCAAATAGTGGTTTAAACTCAATCAACCATGGATTCCATACCGATGACCCTCATGACTCTAGATACTCTCTAAGCATGATGATTATATATATATATTTATTTATTTATTTATTTTAATAGATAAAAAATAACATAAAAATTTACCTTCATCCCCAACTTGGATACCATTAAGCCCCCAAAGATGAAAGCATTTGGGGTAAGGTTAGGTTAACCCTTTCTTGAGCAATGGTCGCAGATGCGGCGAGAATGGCAATGACCTTTGAATTCTCCATTTCCTTTCCTGCTCTTATCTTCAAGCTGCTGTATTCAGTTTGCCTTACTGTTTCAGCAGGATTGCCTTGCCATATTTATAGGAGAAATCTGAATTTTTAATGCCGGGCATAGATTTCATGCTTATCCAAACTTGGTTGGCATCAATAATTTGGTTATACAAACTTGGTTGGCATCAATAATTTACTTTCCATTTGATCTGTAGATATGTTTCCAAGTATCTTTCTTGGGATTATAATGGTTATGATTTCAAGAATGAGATCATTTCCAGCATGGTTTAAGTTAAAAAATAAGTAAATAAATTTAAATTGTTTCCAATTTAATGTTTAAGGTTTCAAGAAAACTTCATGAATTTAAATGGAAAAATATTCTTACTTCTGCCAAATATTTGATTAAAGAATTTAAATTTAAATTCAGAACGATTTGCCTCATATTCCTCCTGCCAGATATTTGGTTAAAGAAGCAAACTATGTCCAAGAAGACAAGGAAGATGATGATGAATAGACCTTTTATATGTTTTTGCCATCTTCTTTCTAAGTTTATTTGTTTAATTAATTTGTTTGTTATGTCCTTACAATTTTGAGCAAAGTAAGTATTGATTTTATTCTTTAACAATTTATAGTCTTCCTTTCCTTTTTTTTGGTTATTGATTGTTACAAGTTATATTCTTCCTCTTGTTTGTTTGGATTATTAATGTGAAATAAGAGATTTTTGTTTGAATTTCACACTATTTTCATTTAATGTATAAAAAAATAAAATTATGGATTCAAATAGAAGTGAGTTTAGGAATCTTCCAATTACTGAATTTTTGTTCCCTAACAAAAATACAATGAAAATATTTTTTTTTTTTTGGCAAGTAATGAACATATTTTCAAATCAATCTAAAAATATCAGATTGAAAGTTCCCCTGCTCTCTCTACCCATCTCCCTCGATAATTTGCAGTTCTTAGCGGTTATAATTAAATTTTTCGTTTCCAAGTTTTTAATTTGCATTTCTTAGCTTTTACAATTATTAATAATTTGCAGTTCTTAGGTTTTACAATCAAAATCCTCATTTTATAGCTTTTTACGATTAATAATTTACAGTTCTTAGCTTTTACAATTAAAATTTGCAACTCTTACCTTTTGCAATTGAAAAAGTAGGGCTTTTACAATTAAAAAAGTGAAACGGTCGTCTACCTAGGCCGTAGTGGCTCCATCTTGCGTTCTGTAAGGGTGGATTTAAGACTTTTTATAAAGGCGTTTGCTCCTACATTTCTTCGATGTATCGAACATGCCATTGCGCAGGGTGAATAAAATAATATTAAGCTATTAACTGATTGGGACTAAAAAGACAAAAATAATATTTGCTTAAAGGATAATAAAAAGTAAAAACTAATACTGATACTAGTGTATTGAATATTTAAAAAAAAAAAATAGTGGTAGCTCATTGGCTATTTCAAAAGAAAAAAATAACACTAACTCATACCATTTCAGAATCTATTCTCAAATTGCTTTACTTTACAAGTATGAATTCATTTATTATTTTTCTAATTTTCTTAAACATGATTGCAATTTTATGTTTTTAAAATCTACAATTTGTCTGTACTAATTAATACACATTAGATTTATTTATTTTTTAATGTCATACCCTTTTTTTCTCTCTATTTAATCAAAAGATCCAAAACGCTTAGAAACTTTCTTTTTTTTCATTATAAATTTGAGTCAGAGAGATCCATTCTATTGCAATGAGTTGCATTTTAAAATTCATTTGACTATAAAATGAATATAATGGATAACAAATACTCAAATACGAAACATGTTCTCGTACTTATGTATTTTCAATAAAATAATAAAAAACTATTATTTAATACCATTATTTTATTCAATACCTAAAAAAATAGATTTTAAAAAAAAATTAGTTGCTTTTGAAATTTTTATTGCCGAATATTGTAGGTCTGGCTGATTCTTCGATCCGGATCGCCGATCCGTCGATCCGACTTGTTATTGGGTTGGACGATCCGGATCACCGATCCATTTATTTCAAAGCATGGCGTGGACCTTAATAGCATGTATTCTATTAGGAATTGTATACTATGAGACCATTTATTTAGTTACAACGATGCAACAACTACTTTACATCAGAGGTATGGTTTGAGATTATATCATGAAGTTTGAAACAATTCTTTTTAAACTTTGAGTCTAATCAATGACACTCATACAATCACCTTATTTAAAATCTAATGGACAAGAGTGACTGTGATTTTCTTGTACCAAAAGTAAATGGTCTCTTTGTAAACTTTTTCTATTATATAATTAGGCTCTAGCATAAAACACTAGACAAAAATCCTCAACAAACATTGAAATTCTGTTTTTCTTAACTTGAGAGTGATAATACGGAGTCATACAATTTACTTTTTAAAAAAAAAAAAAATTTCAAATCATGACTTTAAAAACTTTAATTTAATTATAAAAAACTTGGAGGATCTCCTATCAATTTTAGGTCAATATTGGCTCTCTACGGAAATCTTATTAAAATTCGGTTACCAAACTACGTAAAGGTTAACCTGACAATCCCCCTCAATTTTTTTTTATTTTTTTCCCAAAAATTCAATATTGCATGTTCTATATTAAGTTTCCATATCAACAACAGTAAACCTTGATCCTCCTATTTAGACAGAGATTCTTTAGGAGCATCTCACATATAGAGAATTTGCTCGGAGATATTATTTACTAAGAGAGCTCTCTTAGTACAGCTGAAATTTATTTCCAAACTACCATGAAAATATGAGTGAGAGTCCTCGAAATTTATTTAGGGATTGTATAGAGACTTTTAGTACAAGGACAACGATCCAATGTGAAATTTGATAGCTTAGGTGTGTCAGGTTCGAGAAAATTTCTTTTGAACTTTGACATTGGTCAATGAAATAAATTCTACCACACAATTTCACATCCAATGGGCAAGAATAATTGTGACAACCTTACACCAAAAGTAAATAGTCTCATAGTATACTTTTACATTTATTTAAAACCTAGGGACTATAAGAACACTTTACCGAAGCTTACCCTTCCGACATGGGGTTATATTTGATCAACGTGTGGGTTCTAAAAGGTTCGCACTTGTCGTATGCTTCTATTTTCCTCCAACATACCTAACATGTTTTTAATTTTTTTAGTTCAGTAAAGAACTGGATTTTTAACTTAACCAAAAAAATTAGCTGGAATGCTTGAAAGGCTTTTATAGAGAGGAAAATAAAAACTTATCAAGAAATATGTTATTTCAAAGTCTTGTCGTATGCATTTGATTTTAAACCAAAAGGCATGCTAGAGGTTTGGTAAGTTTATCTGTCCTATATACTTATAAATTTAAACTATATGTTATTAGGATGTCTATGCATTATATTTTGCTAAAGAAAAATTATTTATGTTAAGATAGTAGAAAGCAATCATCAAATTAGCAATCCCGAACATTATTTATAGGGCGAATTGCTTCATTTAAAGTTTATGTACCCTAAATCCACCTTAAGAAT
This sequence comes from Amborella trichopoda, assembly GCF_054954075.1. NCBI lineage: Eukaryota > Viridiplantae > Streptophyta > Magnoliopsida > Amborellales > Amborellaceae > Amborella > Amborella trichopoda. Next base: position 14,536,890 of record NC_142339.1, read on the forward strand.
ATATGTTTTTTCTTCTTGCTAGATGTATCCACCTCTTAACTGTGACTTAGGGGTCATTTGGAAACCTTGAAATATATTGTCTGTGAAATATATTACTGGCGTAATAGATTACTACGTAATACATTGCATGGAAATGGATTGTAACTGTTTGGATAGTATTTAGATGCAACTTGGGAAATACATTGCTCTTACTTGACATGGTTTAATATGGAATTGTCTACCTTGCACCTTAAATTTTCTCTTACATTGCTCGACATAGCGATTTAATATGGAATTGTCTACAAAGAAACTATTTGTCTTTTGTACATACGATCATTCTTGTCCTTTAAATTTACACAATCATTCTTGTCCTTTAAATTTCAAAATGGGTGGTCGTACCCGTGTCATTCAATAAATACAAAATTTAAAAAAAAATAAAAATTCCTTCATGACTCACCTCAAGCCATCCAATTTGACATCTAACATTTGAGAATGATTGTGACCTCCATTCACAAAAGATAAATGGTTTCTTTGTATATATTCTTATTTAATATTGGAATGCATACGTATAAATAGCATAACTATACCATGTTTGTCATGCCTCAAAGAATAATAACTTAATAGTGTGAATTGATATTGGTCAGAAACATTGAGTGAACTATTTTAGTCACAAAAATATTGTGAAATAGTAAAGTACGTTAAAAATTAGATTGAGATATTGGAAGAGGTAAATGTGTAAGTAATTTATCACTTCTTTATCTGTATCTAAACCCTAATCCCAAAAAGTCCTCTTTGTTCCAAAAGAGTAATCATTATAATAAGTAAAATATAATTTATCGGTTTTTTGTCTCAATCTAAAGAGCAATCATTATAATGTAAATAAAATACAATTTATCGTTTTTTTGTCTCAATCTAAACTCTAATCCCAAAAAAAAAAAAAAAAATTTAAAAGATTTAGTAATCATTACAATTTACCTGCACTGCTAGTGTGGAGAGAGAGCACAGAGAATAGGGGCTGGAAGAGGGACATAAAAGGGGGTCTCAAAGAAGAGAGATAGAGAAGAGAAGCTGAGTAAAGAGGATTGACTATGCTCGCTTGTAGAGAGAGCACAGATAAGGGAGGCCGGAAGAGGGACAGAGAAGGGAACTATTTTAGTCACAACATTTAAATATTGTTAATTTGTAGTTTAAATAGTAAATGGTGATGTATTTAAAAAAATAAAAAATATTATGAAATGGTAAAGTACGTTAAAAATTAGATTGAGATATTGGAAGAGGTCAATGTGTAAGTGATTTATCACCTCTTTATCGGTATCTAAACCCTAATCCCAAAAAATCCTTTTTTTTCCAAAAGAGTAATCATAAATAAATAAAATATAATTTATCACTTTTTTGTCTCAATCTAAAGAGCAATCATTATAATGTAAATAAAATATAATTTATCATTTTTTTTCTCAATTTAAACGCTAATCCCAAAAAATCTATTTTTTTTTTTCAAAAATATTTAGTAATCATTATAATTTACTACCCCGGTGAATAGAGGCTAGAAGAGGGACAGAGAAGGCGATCTCAAAGAAGAGGGATAGAGAAGAGAAGCTGAGTAAAGAGGATTGACTATGCTCGCTTGTAGCGAGAGCACAGAGAATGGAGGCTGGAAGAGGGACAGAGAAGGGAGGCTCGAAGAAGGCAGAGAAGGGAGGCTCGAATAGGGACAGAGAAGAGAAGATGAGTAAAGAGGATTGACTATATCATAAGGGCAAACATAGAATATTTGGTTGCATGAACACAGTGCCTGAAGAGAAGAAAAGCTGGGGAAGCAAGGAAGAGGAGAGAGAGTGGATTCGATGAACACAGGGCCTGATGAAGAGAGAGAAAAGGAGAAAAAGGTTGAGGAAGAAAGGAAGAGGAGGGAGGGTGGATTCGAGGAACGCATTATCTGATGAAGAGAGAGAAAGGTTGAGGAAACAAAGAAAAGGAGAGAGAGTGGATTCAAACAAAATGATGGGAGCAGAAAAATTGATACGATGATTTAAAAATTGCCTTGAAAATGGAAAATGAGAGCTTGATATAAAGAGGGAAGTGATAGGCCTTGAATATGGAAAATGGGAGTTTGAGATAGAGAGGGAAGTGGTAGACTTACCAAGTTGAGAGGGAAAAGGGGAACTTGAGAGAGAGAAGAGGATCTACGCATGAGAGAGGGAAATTTGTTTTTTAAACGCCTAGAGTAGATTATCCGTCAAGCGTGTAAAATATTTCCTAGCCCTAAGAGAGGGAAGTGGTAGGCTACCAGGTTGAGAGGGAAAAGGGGAGCTTGAGAGGAAGAAGAGGATGTACGCAGAAGACAGGGAAAATGGTTTATGGTTTATGGTTTTTTAGACGCGCGGAGTAATTATCCGTCATGTGCGTAAAATATTTCCCAACCCTCTCCGCATGTAATAGATTTGACGATATTTGGGAAAATATTGTGTAATCTCTTTTTATTATTTTCTTATTAATAAATGCCCAAAATATTTCCTAGTAATCTATTTCCCTGTAATATATTTTCAGGTACTCAACCAACCCCTTAGTAATAGATAATGGGAAAGGTTTCTATGTTCCCCTAAAGCATAGAAGCTCTATCCTCCCCCTACCACCCAGCCGTCCAATTTTGATCAAGAGAGCTACTCACTGTTTGATCTCAAATCCGACGTCTCAAAGTATTTTATTTTTATTTTTCTTATACAAGTTGTATGAATATGAAATTTGGTACATGCCATCTTCTCATTGGGACTCACCTATAAAAAATATTTAAAATAATTTTTTGATAAAATAAAATGACCAAAATACCCCCTAAAATTTTCATGAGTATTTTGGTCATTTTATTTTATTGAAAATAACTTTTTTTATATATTTTTTACTACTGTGAGTTTAATAGAGGAATGGACATCCAAAAATTGATGTCAAAATAGTTCATAGAAAAAAAATTAAAAATGAAGTAGTGTAGAGACGTGATATTGTAATTGGGGCAATCTTAGCCCTCCATTCAAAATGGACGGTTGGATAAGGGGGAAGATAGAACTTCTATGTTGTAGGAGAAGCATAGAAAGCTTGCCCATAAATAATTACATTAATAACTAACAGATTACATTTTTTACACATAGTAAATCAATTTAAATAAATATGTTAGAAGCATATTTTTAGGTCACGTGCCCTACATCTTCTCTAGAGATAGGGTCTTCTGTAATTCTTGTGACATGTGTACACCCCTTAAATGTGACTTAGTAATGTAGTAGAAATGCATACGTAGTTGCTACAAGATGTTATACTCCCGGGGGAATCTACTGTCCATTTTCCCTTGGGTTAAATCGCACCTAGCCCTAATTTTTGGGGATATAACCTTTTCGACCCTAACAAAAAATGATTTCCTAATTATATCCTCTATGTACTTAAAAAAATAATATTTCAAGACTGAATAGAGTATATCTGATTTTTAGATGGTGTGATTTAAGTGTTAGAAAACTTGAGATTGAATACAAACTATTAAAATTTTACATGGTGTTGTTTAAAAATTAAAAAAAGTAAATTTTAAATTTGTTCTTTTGAGAATAATTGTATAGTGATATTAAGTGATTTCAAATTTTTAGATTAAAAAAAATAAGAAATTCTTATTATCCCTTGTTTTGGTATACGATTTTCCCACAGACCCGGATTTTAAAAACTTTTTGGAAATATAGGTTTTCTAAAACATATTTCTTCTAATCCCCTGGACTCAATTTACCCATTTGATTACTTGTTTTTTGCTCAAACAAAAACTTAAAAAAACACCTCTATTTGTCTACTAAACTCTATGCAACATTTTTATTTTAGTAGAAATGTAGAGGTGTGTTTTTAATTTTTGTTTGGGTAAAAAAGAGCAACAAGAAAGGGTAAATTGGCTCAGACATATGGAGGTATCATTTTAGTTTTTTTTTGTAAAGAAAAGAGTAGTGAAAGAAGGTAAATTGGGTTAGAATATATAATTTTAAAAAAAATTTATACCACCATAAAGTTTTTAAAGCCCTTCGTCTATGACGAAATGGTATTACCAAAAAAGAGCGTACAGATATTTTCCTAAAAAACTTTCTAGGGACAATTACAAATAATCCCCAAAACTAGATATTCTATGCAAGTTACCCGCAACCAATTTTTTTTTTTCTTCACTTTTTACCCCAAAATAACCCCAAACCAAAATAAAAAAAGTCCAAACTACCTTCCCTTATACCCACACCTCTCTCTCCTTTTTCCCACCAAAAGGCGGTCCATCGTATTCTTACGGCGGTCCAACAGTGTAATGTCGATTCAGGGACAAACTTGGCAAAAAATAAAAAATTCAGGGATTGGTCATTCAAAATAATAACTGCCTATTTTCGGGTCACTCCGTTATAACAATATAAAAATCCGATCCATACTTAAATTTCCCATGTTAGTAATAGTTTAACAAGATTTTGCATATGAAACCTTCTGGAACAATATAATCTCATGCAAGAAAAAGCTAGTGCTTAGTAACTATCAGCTGAAATATAAACGTGTCTGGTTGGTGTGATAACTTTTGTACAGATCTGTGTCAAAATTTAATGGCGATCCTTTAAGTTCCTACTCATATGGGTGAGGGAGGGTCTTCATAGTGTCATGATATATATATATATATATATATATATATATATATATATATATATATATATATATATATATATATATATATATATATATATATATATATATATATATATATATATATATATGGTGCGGTTTGTATAGAGCCTAGGCTCTAAACAATCAAATTAGAGCCTACCTTCAAATAGTTTCAAAAAATGGTTTCAATACTGAAAATCTATGTGATAGCTTTAAAACACTACAAAATGCCTATAGGTGAAGTTCTACACTACTTCACCTACGGTTTTATTACCGTTCAAAGTTTATCACACGGTCATAAATGTCTGATAGTATTTGAATTTTAATATTTTTTTTTACAAATCATAATGATCTGAAATTTTGTAGGTATGTGTGTGTTAGTTAGATGCACATGAATAAAATATAAAACAAATAATTTCAATGATAAAAATTATGCAAAACACCCCTATAAAGTATCAACGGTAATTTTATCATTTTAGTTTATGAAAACTATTTTTTTAACAATTTATTTTGGAGCGAATTGATCATATGTACACATGCCCCAAATTTTAGATAATTATGATCGGTACAATAATTATAAAAATTCAAATACTACTGGACAATCGTGACCTTGACGATCACCAATATCCAGTAGTGTTTGAATTTTAATTTTTTTTTCAACAAATCTAAATTACTTTAACTTTGGAGTGTGTGTGCATAAAAAATAGATGAATCTTTGAAAAATATCAAAAAAATATTTTACATGAAATAAATTGATCAAAATACCCTTGAATAGTTTCAGAGGTATTTTGGTCAAAAAAAACCACAATTTATTTTTTTTATATTTTTATTTGGTGCGACTTGATGAGAAGAACGTACGCCTAAGAAATTTTAAGTGATTTTCATTTGTAGAAAAAAAAATTAAAAATTAAATACTACCAGACATTCGTGTTCGTCAGATCGGCCCAGATTCAATATGGGCTGTTGGGCTTATACTCTTCCATGAGCTAGTGGGCTCACCCAAGATTCTCTCTCTCTCCCTCTCTCCCTCTCTCTCTCTCTCTCTCTCTCTCTCTCTATATATATATATATATATATATATATATATATATATATATATATATATATATATATATATATATATATATATATATATATATATATATATATATAAGATAGGAAAAAATTTATATAAGGTTGCAACCTTAAAATGTAGAATTACAGATGCACTAAAAAATCCATCATAAACTGTTGTTTTAATGTTGAAAAATCCTCCATTTGATCATGTCAATATCAAGGTGTATGAATATTAAAAAAAATAAATAAATTTGAGTCCCAAGAATTGTACATCTTCCAACACAATATCTAGACCATCCATTTTCAAGATTTTCATATGTTTATAGATCTAGTTGATTTTAACCCCTTTTGGAGTTCAAAAAATAAAAGTTAATAATGTAACACCCCAATTTCTTATTGGATTCCAATAAAACAACATTTATAATGAATTTTAATAAATTTTTTGGATTTTCTTTTGAGGCTTAATCCGACCGATTCGGCCAATTCCCCACCCGGATCGCAGATTCGCCAATCCGGATGGGTTTTTCGGGTGCTTGATCCCAGGCACCGATCCGTTTTTTAAACCACTGGTTTGCACCATGGGAAGTCATGCATATAATCATGTACATATGTACAATATTGTCAGGATATAGTCGTAATTGCAAGGTCAGCTTGGATGACAATTAATCTTATCATTCTTAGAATATCTTATCCAAAATTAATAAGATGCGGTTAGCATACTGGCCACGAAGTCACATGTAGAAATGCAGGCCCCTTAATAATTTATTTTCAAAATAGTATTTGATCCTAATTTTTAGGAAATATATAATCTTTAACATGGAGATTATTAATATGTAAAAATAATTATATTTTAAAAACGAGAAATAATATTTTTTTGGAGAAAATATTTGAACCGTTGATTTTGCTTTTTCTTTGAAGGACCATTACTCAAGGGACCTGGTATTGGTGGACAGTGTAGATCTCCAGCCAGCATAGTAACAGGTGTGAGCTTGGCCACACCAAACAATTATCCCAATTAATATAGTCTACATGATATTTTTTTAGGGAAAATAACGTATATATCCATTATATTTAGCGTTATTACAAAATTAACTCCAAGTTTCCATTAATACATCTATACCCATTTTTTCAACTTCATAACACCTTTTTTTATAAAAAAAGACGGAGCTGCCCATTTTCGATTTTTCAAAAACTGAGATGTTTAAAGATTTTGGTTTTTGAAACACCGAACAGTAATAATTTTAGGATTTTGAAAATACGAATTTATATGTTTTTCGGTTCTTGAAAAACCGATAATAGGGGCCATTCAAGGGTTTAATGATTCATTTTGTGGATTTTCTCTCTCTAAACTATTGTTTTTTTACCTTCTTTCTCCGTGGGTAATGATGTGAGGAAGAGGATTGCCAAGAGAGGGGGTTGAGCAAGAGGGATAAATCTTCTTCTCTTTGGTCCAAGACCAATAATGGTGAAGAGAGAAAGATGGAAGTTATAACTTTCAGTCTCCTCTGTGCTTTTCTCCTTTGTTGTTCTTCTTCCCTTGCAAGTAATAATGGGAGCAGTGTTGTAGAGAGAGAGAGAGGGAGGATAAGATAAATGAGAGAGCTTTGGGATTAGACGGTCCTTTCCCTAATGTGCTTTTCTTCTCTCATATTCTTCTTCGTCTTTTGTTGTGCAAGTAATAATGGAGGGCAAGAAGTTTGCAATGTGAAGAGAGAGTGGGGGGCGGGCTAAATATGAGAGTTGAGATTGAGAGGGAGAAAGAGACAGAGAGAGAGAAGCCGGGGGTAGGGGGCCATAAATATAGAGTTGAGATTAGAAGCTCTCGCTCACTGGTTTCCCTTATAATTAATTGTTGTGTGGAGGGTTTCAACTAATCGCATGTGAAGAAGAAGGGGTGGGGCTAGCAAGGGCAGAGAAGGAGAGGTGGCGTGGCGGAGACGAAGGGGCACTTGTGTAGGGGGTGGAGCATGTGCTGTCTGCTTTTGGTTCAAGTGTAGAATGGTCCATTTTGTGAATTTTCTCTCTCTAGCCTCGGGTTTTTTTGTACCTTCTTCTCTCTATGGGTAATGATGGGAGGAAGAGGGATTGTCTATGAAGAGAGAGGCTTGAGAGAGGGATAAATCTTCTTCTCTGTGGTCCAAGACCAATAATGTTGAAGAGGGAGAGATAGAAGTTATGGCTTTGAATCTTCCCTGTGCTTTTCTCCTTGGCTCTTCTTCTCTTCCCTTGGAAGTACTAATGGGAAGAGCGCAAAGAGAGAGAGGGAGAGAGGCTAATGTTTTAGCACGAAAATTTCGGATTTTGAAAAACCGAATGCAATTCCATTTCGGTTTTTGAAAAACCGAAAATGGGCATTTCCGTCTTTTTAAAAAAACATTGTTAGGATAGTGGTGTAATAGCGAAAACTTGGATGTAATCCTGTAATAACAATAAATATAATGGATATATATATGTTTTTTTTCCCCTTTTTCTATTTGTTGTTCAATGCATACCATGTATTACCAATATTATTTAATCACCGACCGTTTTCAGTGTTTTTTAGCTATTTTTAATTGCTTCTGGCTAAAAACATGCACTTTTCAGCAATTTACTTTGAATAAAGCAAAAAGATATTTTAAAAAGATAAAATTGTATGTAAAACCTACCTATAAGTTCATCACAAATAATTTTACGAGGGACACCGCCAAATAACTGATAATTCATTATCAAAATTGATTGTATCGAAACAGTGAATTAGTGATAATGAATATATTTAAAAAAGAGGAAGACATGGCTACTGTAATGAACAAGACAGAAACAACTAGAGATGGGAGATGAAATAGAGAAACAGAGAGAGATAAGAGCCAAAGTACAAATAAAGTTGATACAGTTAAAGCTTAAACTGGGGTGAGAGAACTGATTAAAGTTGAGAAGATTGAACAAGGGAGAGGAAGGTGATTTTGAAATAGGAGAGACAGAATTAAATAAAGTTGAAATAATGAGAGAGGTTTCTAATGCGTCCTTAAAAAGGAAGAGAGAAAAACAAGGAGAGATGGGATTAAAAAGATAGAAGAATAAAAAAATGACAAGGATTGTCTTAAAAAGGAAGAAAGTAATAAGACGAGGAGCTGCGTCTATATCTTGACAAAAGAGAGGGAGGGGTTTCCTTTTCTTCTTTCCTAATATGTAGATTTGGTTTAGTTGATGAGATAAAAGAGAGAGAGGCTTCCTTTCTTTCTCTCATCAAACATTAATTAGCGTTTGAAGGGAGAGGGAGATAATTCCTCGTTGTTGAGATTGAGATAGAGAAAGGGGTGTCTCCACTTTTGATCGATAGCTGCCAGGGAATTGTAATGTTAAAGAGATGATAAGATACACGATAGGGATTAGGGACATGTAGGAAAATAGATTTAAGATTGAACTATCGCTAAATCAAGATTTATACATGTCCTAATTACTTTCCGAAAGTTGATTTCTAATGGGCTATTTATTTCTTGTTGTTCTCAATATTGGATTTTTCTTATGTTTTAAAAATGGAAAATGGTTTGATTGGGCTGTAACCCTCTCAAAATAAGTAAAGCCTCACCTCATAATTCCCCAAAGATTACAATTCAAGCATTGGAAAACTTTTACATGATTCATCACCACTTGAACAAATTCGTTGTCAAAAAACAAATTATGATTTCAACCCAAAAAATATGTATGATGTAAAAAATTATCTAAACCTATCAGTTCATCCTAAAACCTAAAAATTGCAAACTATTAATAATTGTAAAAGCTAAGAAATGCAAATTAAAAAATTGGAAACGTAATGTTTAATTATAAAAGCTAAGAACTGCAAATTATAGAGGGAGATCGGTAGAGAGAGAACAAGAACTTTCAATCTGATATTTTCAAATTGATATGAAAATATGTTCATTATTTGCCACCAAAAAAAAGAAAAAAAAAAAACATATTTTCATTGTATATTTGTTCCTAGAGTCCGGCATGAAAAGGAGTTACGAGGCAAATCGTTCCCAATTTAAATTTGAATTCTTTAACCAAATATCTCGCAAGAGTAAAAGAATATTTTTCCATTTAAATTCATGAAGTTTTCTTGAAACCCTAAACATTAAATTGGAAACAATTTAAATTTTTTAATTTTTATTTTTAACATAAACCGCGATGGAAATGATCTCATTCTTGAAATCATAACTAATATAATCCCAAGAAAGATACTTGGAAACATTTCCACCGATCAAATGGATAGTCAATTATTGATGCCAACCAAGTTTGGATAACCAAATTATTGATACCAACCAAGTTTGGAGAAGCATGAAAACTATGTGTAGCATTAAAAATTCAGGTTTTTCCTACAAATATGGCAAGGTAATCCTGCTAAAGCAGTAAGGCAAACTGAATACAGCAGCTTGAAGAGAAGAGCAGGAAAGGAAAGGAAATGGAGAATTCAAACGTCCTCGTTGCATACTGCCCCGTAACTGCGAGCATTGCTCAAGCAAGGTTTAACCTAACCTACCCCAAATGCTTTCTCCTTTAATGGTATCCAAGTTAGGGATGAAGGTGAATTTTTATGTTATTTTTTATCTATCAAAAATATATACATATATGCATTAATGATCAGGCTTAGAGAGAATCTACACTCGTGAGGGTCATCTCTATGGAATCCATGGTTGATTAAGTTGAAACCACTATTTGATTCTCGTTTCTCACTGTCATGTCTCTCCCATAGTTATTGAGAGCGAGACCTTCGGATCGACAACTGCCCAAAGCTCGGAGCTCCGGAATGAGATCTTGTAAGGGTAAAAGTAGTAGATTGAGATCTCGTATGAGCAGGGAGCACGTTCCCAATACATCAGGTTCTAGATCCTTATTTGACGGTACGCGTTCCGTATCAAATGGGCTCGTGTTCCCATATTCATTAGGATCGCGCTCCCATTGAAAACAGGATCGCACCCATCTATCAATGACCACGTTCCTATTTAGAAAGGATCAAGATTTAGTCCGTGCTACCATTGCAGAACTCTACTTTTATGAAAATTTGGCTAAAAATAAAATTATTTTATTTTAAAAGTTAATTTTATTTTAAAAAATTCTTTTGGGAAGCTCCAAGAACGTAAGGATCGAGTTCTGAGAACATAGCGATTGCACTTTTAAAATAAATTTTGGGAGCGGGGTTCTAATTTATTCAAGAACGATATCTACAATTTTAAGGAACGTGTTCCGTGCGACAGTGGGATCGAGATCCTTTGCGCATGGGACAATGGGATCGAGATCCTTTATTTTTAAAAAAAATTAAAATTGCTTATTTCTGTTATTTATTTCTTTTTTTGAAAATTTTTCTTCTTGAAACGTAATTTTGATGCCTCTACTAAATGAGTATGGTCTCATAAATACAGGTCTTACATTAACTCCCAGTTAGGATTACCTTCTCAATCTTTTTTTTGAGGCTGGGTATTTAACTTTGCAGCAACATTGGTCACATTGTAGAACTCTTACTTTTGTAGCAGTTTATTTATTTTATTTTTTAATATTGACTTAGGACCTTGGTAAGAATTGAACTCTATGTTGTGCGTGGAAGTTCTAAACTATATGTTGTGACATCCTTGTACTAATAGTAAATGGTCTCAGTGTATAGTATCCCATTAAATATTTTGATCTTTTTATTACATTTTAATTAACCACAATCCTATATTGTGGGCGGTATTTTATTTTATTTTTTGTAAAATAATGTTATACTTTGGTTCACATTTCTTGTTATTTGCTAATTCCTTCTTGTATTTAGTTGTGTTGTTGTTTCATTTTATGTTCCCAATAAATCTATGGTATGTTTTGTTCTATGAGAAGAGAGTAAGCATTGTTGCTGGATTTATTGAAGGGAAAAGTTTATATAGAGCCAAGGCTCTAAACAATCAAATTTGAGCCTACCTAAAAACTTTCACTAGAAGAGGTTGTTTTGACCCCAAATATCTTCAAATTGATCATCTCGACATCAAAATGTATGGACATGAGAAAAAAATGGATGGCAAGTTTTGGAAATAGTATATTTTGTTACTCATTTTTAGACTGTCAATTTTCAAGATTTTCAAGTTTTCATAGATATGTCAATCTACACAACTTTTGAAGCTTTAAACTTTATAAATAAATGTGAAAATATATTTTAAGGCTATCACAAAGATTTTCAATATTGAAACCACATTTCTCGATACTATTTGAAGGTAGCCTCTAATTTGATTGTTTAGAGCCTAGGCTCTATACAAACTGCCCTTTATTGAAAGTTTCAAAACAAATTGTCAAGTATTACACTAATGACACTAGTAATGCTATAGAATTATTGTTTAATGTAATTTTATGGCTTTAACATATCTGTCTAATAGCTAGAAATCATAATCATATATTGTGTCATCTTTACACATTCAATTTTTTAATTATATTACACCAAATCCGAAATATTCACAATTCTACAACTCACGTTATTTTTTTGTGATCCCTTTTTTTTACCGGATGTTTTCCTCCATCTTTATGAAATAAAACTGATTTATTACGATCTTTTGGTCTTCTAATATTTTACTATTCCCCGACTTGCTAACTATGGATCCAACCATAAGACACATCTCTCTCTCTCTCTCAATTATATGAAAATTATCTGTGATAGATGAATACTTTATATCTATATCTTTTGATTTAAGTTTATACAAGTAAAAACCCACATGATTTTAAGTTCATCTCTCGTATGCATTTTGATAAATTTCTCTTTATGCACTGGACTAAGTTCAAATCAACGGCATCTATATTTCAAAAGTTCACATAGTTGTAGAAAAAATGAGAGAACAAAAAAAAAAAAGTAACTTGGAAGAAAGAAATACCAAAATACTCGGAAATCTTGCTGGCATTTTGATCATTTTTAATATCCAATTAACCATTTTATTATCAATGATAATTATAGATCTCCTAAATTTAAATGAAAATATCTATATAAGGTCGCAACATTATGCTATTGAAGTAAGGTGCACCTCAAGAAGTAATTGTTACGACGTTGGAGAGCCCTCCATTGATCATCTCGACTTTGAGATGTGCGGATACGAAACAAAAAAATAAATTTCAAGTTCTAAAAGTAGTGTATCTCCTATTTTAAAGACTTTTATGTATTTATAGATTTACTCGATTGGTAGTATTTTTTATATTTTAAACGCAAAACATACTAGGAACAACTGCACAAGGAGTGTCCTTGCAGCACAGATCAGCTCCTAGCAAGTTTGAAACATAAAAATAGCTCAAATTCATCTCCGTCCTTTACACAATATATTTTGAAAGCGTAATTCAATACTTGTGACCGTGAATAATCCATGAATGGGAGTGTTATCATTGTCCAACCATTGATTCGATGGTGATGGAGACCCTTAGTTACCGAGAGCGCTGAACTATGGTGACGCTCCTGCTCCGGAACGCAGCTCCGGCCTTTTTTGACTGGGACCTCGACTGGAACTCGTTTTAACGTTTTCATGCATGCTCCTATTTATAGGATTCTCCATCCATGCACAAAGCATCTTGATCCCACTGTCGCACGGAACACGTTAATTAAAATTGTAAATCTCGTTCTTGAATAAAATAGAACTGCTCTCCCGGAATTTATTTTAGCAGCGCAATTCCTATGTTCCCGGAACTTGATCCCTATGTTCTCAGAGCTTCCTCAAATAACTTTTTTAAATAAAATTTAACTTTTAAAATAAAATAATTATGTTTTAAGCCAAACTTTCATAAAAAGTGGAGTGTTGCGATGGGGGTGTGGACTAATCATGCACGAAACACGATCCTTCCTTGAATGGAGCTCGATCTTTTCCAATTAGGAACACGTGCATTCTTAGATGGGGGCGCGATCCTGTTTTTGATGGGAGCATGATCCTAATGAATATAGAAACACAATCCCATTTGACATGGAATGCATACTCGTTAAAAGGATCTAGAACCCGATGTATTGGGAACATGCTCCATGTTCATATGGGATCTCGATTCGCTACTTTTACCCTCACCGGAACTCGTTCACCAAGCTTTAAAGCTTTGGCTGAACGAGCTCCGGAGCTTTTACCGTTGCTTGAGCTTTTGGTGAACGAGCTCCGGAGCTTTGGCCGTTGCTGGAGCTTTTGGTAACCTTCAATTCGATGCTCCCCCTTCCGATAACTATGGGAGAGATATGTTAGCGAGAATCAAATAATGGTTTAAACTCAAACAACCATGGATTCCATAGCGATGACCCTCATGACTGTAGATTCTCTCTAAGCTTGATGACTACTGCACACACACACACACACACACACACACACACATATATATATATATATATAGAGAGAGAGAGAGAGAGAAATGATTCTCTAGGTCCCTCTCCCACCCATTTGTGTAGGACCCCTAAAGGATCACCATTAAAGTTGGCACATATCTCTAGAAAAATAAAGTTTCACACCCATGTGATAATTTTTCTAAAGATCCTTTCCAACTTTAATGGTGATCATTTAGGGTCCTACACACATGGGTCGGGGAGGGTCCTATAGGATCATTACTCATATATATATATATATATATATATATATATATATATATATATATATATATATATATATATATATATATATATATATATATATGTATTATTGTTTTTTACTTATTTTATTTTTTTTGATAGATAAAAAGTAAGCTAAAAATTCACCTTCATCTCTAACTTGGATAACATTAAGCCCGAAAGCTGAAAGCATTTGGGGTAGGTTAGGTTAACCCTTGCTTGAGCATTGTTCGCGGATACGGTCAGGATGTTCACGTGAATGGCAAGGTCATTTGAATTCTCCATTTCCTTTCCTGCTCTTCTCTTCAAGCTGCTGTATTTTGCTTTAGTAGGATTGCTTTGCCATATTTATAGGAGAAACCTGAATTTTTAATGCTCTGCATAGTTGTGAGACACTAAGAGGAATAATATATCATGCTTATCCAAACTTGGTTGGCATCAACAATTTACTGTCCATTGGATCTGTGGATCTGTTTCGAAGTATCTTTCTTGGGACTATATATGTTATCATTTCAAGAATGATATCATTTCCATCATGGTTTAAGTTAACAAAAATAAAAATAAAGTAAAATTTCCCTATTTAATGTTTAGGGTTTCTAGAAAACTTCTTGAATTTAAATGGAAAAATATTCTTTTACTCTTGAATAAGAGCAACAAGATTCTTAGATTTTTGCTCCCAAGATTGCAATATTTGTTGAAGTGTGTTTATCCTCAACTACAACAAATCGAGGTCAACCTGCGCAAACACATATTTAAAATATCTTATTGTTAGACTATTTATCTTATGTACATGGAGGTCACAATCGTTCTTGCCCCTTAAATTTCAAATTGGGTGGTTGTAAGAGTGTCATTGAATAAATAAAAAGTTCCAAAGAAAAAAAATCTTAACTCACCTCCAAGCCATCCAATTTACCATCTAATGTGTAGGAATGGTTGTAACCTCGATGTACAAAAGTTAAATGGTCTTTTTGTAGTCAGCCATCCAATTTGACATCTGATGAATAGGAATGATTGCTACATCCATGTACAAAAAATAAATAGTCGTTATATATATATATATATATATATATATATATATATATATATATATATATATATATATATATACACACACATATATGATATATACATTATATTTTTTGGAATATATATTTTAATAAATTTTCCTAAGTATCTATGGGGTATATAATTTTGAAAGGGAAAATATCTCTATAGACCTCATTTACAACTTTCATTTCTCCATTGACCTAAGGCTTCAAATCATATCGTACTACATATTTTATTCATTTTTTATCAATTCTTTTGACCCAAACAATCTAGACATTAATTCTAAAGCCCTCTCTCTCTTGTCATGATTCCCTTTCTCTCTCCCCCGATTAACCTACCAAACCTCTCTCTCTCTATCTCCCCTTCTAAAACTACCACCACAACCACCTTTGAAAACCCGAAAGAGGTTAGAGAGAGAGAGGTTAGAGCTTAAACTGGGTAGTAGAGTATATCGACGGAGGCGCTACAAGAGTGGGGTAGCGTGGCAGTGAGAGAGGTGTTGTTCTTGATGCGGAGGTTGGGGTCAGTGGAGTATTTGATAAGGATGCATAAGCACTTTCCCCTCTTCTCCACCACCTACTTCAGCCCCCTGCAGCAGTCCTTGGTGGGCACCGCCGCCTCCCCTTGCACATACAGCAGGCATGTTGCCAGCCTTGTCAGCTGCTCCGTGCACTCTTTTCTGTCCTCTACCATGTCACCTCCCACTTCCCCTACCCCTCCTAAAACCACCACCTCCTCCCACTTCCCCTCCCCCCTTACCTAAAGGGAAAATCCCAACTGAACCATAACACATAACACAAACCCCCTAAAACCCACCTCAAGAAAATCATCAAAGCTAGATTGGCCGAACTTGGAGCTGCTGATGAGAACGCCGGCTACTGCTGAAGAACTGCACCAGCTTGAGCATGCCAAAAGCGAGCTTTCAAGCTGGACTCGATGATCTGTTGTCATCGATTTTATTTCTTTGGGGGCTTTTTTGTATATATGAATCTTCATCTTTTTGTAAATTGGCCTTTGGAATGAAATTTTTTTTATCATTTGAGCTTTGGCTGCCATTTTTTTTTCTCCTTTCATGTTGCAAACCCTGAAAAATTAACAAGCTGCAGTAGCTGGGCAACCATAGGGCAAATGTAGTTTGGTGGGGTGCCTTGACCTTAGGAACATGCATTTTAGCATGTTGATCATGCTAGAAGATTGTTCTGTTGTCGGCCAAGCTTTAGAGTAAAGGAGCTTATCTTTGTCCGAGGAATGTGCAAGAGTATACGCTCCGTCGTTGACAAAGCAAGCCTATGATTGCCGGTGAAGAACCATCGGCTTACCGAATGGGACCAAAGAGCATAGGCAGGTGGGACTTACTTCACTTTGGTAAAGTAACCATTCTAGCAGAGAAACCGTCATTGATTTGAGCCGGTTCCCATCTGAAAGAATCATGAACTTCTCAATCATTGCTCATATTGATCATGGGAATTCGACTCTGGCCGATAGGCTTTTGGAGCTCACTAGAACCATCAAGAAAGGGCTTGGTCAGCCGCAATACCTCGATAATAAATTCCGATGACCCATTGCAGGCCGAGAGTAAGAACAAGAGAGAAGGTGGGTAAGAAGAAGAGAGAGAGTTCTGAACATGACCAGTCTAGAGAGAGAAACACGTCAGGAGAGAGATTGAAATACGTGAGGAGAGAGAGATAGGAAAAAAGATGTCTTTAATAATTTGTTCGGGTTAAAAGTTAGAAAAAAAAAAGATAAAGTTATTTGAAGGGTTAGAAGATAGGTTTTGAATTTTTTGGTTCAGGAAGAAATGAAAGTTGAAAATATCGTCTATGGAGATATTTTTTAATATCTTTTAAAATATTCTTGCTAGGTTCTAGGACAATACCCGAACTGGGTCGGGTTTGCATCCAAATTCCTAGACACGAATTGAGACTGGTTCAGGCAGGATCCAAGCTGACACGAACCCGACCTGACCCATTGCCACCCCTACTATAGCTCCTATCATGCTTTCATGCTCTCTCGTTCACATTTTCTCGGATTAAAGCCTTGGGAGTATCTTTTTAAAACTGAATTTGATAAAATAAGTGTGTATTATAATAGGGAAGAAAAAAAACTAATTATTCTGCTATTACGTTCACATCGGTTTTCAAAAATTCTTTAAAATCACCAAGTAGTGATAATTCAAATCATGGGGATCTAAAATTAAACATTCTTCAAGTCTGGTTATGTTTTTAATTTTAGAAATCAGAATCCAAAAATCCAAAATTTATGTAAAAAAATTTTATCTTTAAAATTCCAAAAAAAAAATTTGTACAATCGATTGGCAATATTTTGGATTCAAAATCTAAATTTTTGGATTTTCAATATCTGAAAATAGATAAAACCTAAATATCAGATTTTCGGATTATGAATATCAAAAAAAAATTAAAAAAAAATCGAGAGAATGTTGTGTAAAATTGGGGAAGTTGTTGTGTCATCCACCTCCAATATTTCATATATTCAAAACGTGAAACTTTGGATTTTCAATCCGAAAATAGGAAAAAAGTAAATTGTGTAAAATTGGGAAAGATGTTGTGTCATCCACCTCCAAGATTTCATATATTCAAAAACGTAAATTGTGTAAACTTGGGAAAGGTGTTGTGTTATCCACCTCCAATATTTCATATATTCAAAAATAGGAAAAACCTAAATTTCAAATTTCCAGATGTTGGATTTCATTCATTGGAACATAAATAAATTAGGAGTATGCATAATTCCTGATATTGTATAGGTGAAATGTGGGCAATTTAGTTATTTTGAAAAAAGTGTGAAAATGGGTATGCAAGCAATAACGGATTAATTACTGTAAATTATATAAGATATGCACATAAATTTTTCTTTCTTTTTAAAGAAACTTTTCTAGATAGTGTCACCCTCATATAAAGCATATGGAACCTCAGCTCTCAGGCATCCAATTTGAGTAGACGATTGGGATGACTTGAGTTACAATCACAAGTTGGCTTTTGAGCATGAGACCTTGATCCAATAGCTCATAGTTTTTTATTTTTATTATTTTGTATAATTTATTTTGTAGCATAATTTAGGGTCTGCAGACATTGAATATGGGCGAGCGTGATGATAATAGCAAAAAAGCAGTACTAGCAATGAAATAAGAATACCCTTGACAGTTGCAAGGGCTTTTGGTCCTTTAGTTTTGTTAGAAATGTTTTATTTTTTATTTGTTCTAGGTGCCCTCCAATAAGTTGAGGGGACATCCCTAATTACACGAAAAATATTATATAATAAATTAGAAATCAAAACTCTATTTTTATATTGTATAGATCATCTGGATGAAATCTATATGTTTTTGTATAAATTTGGGTTCCAACACGCCTTTATTTTTTAAAAGGAAAAATTTTATATAACGTAGCAACTTTAAAACGTAGAATAAAAGATGCACCGAAGAAATTCGTCGGGAAAGTTTGTTTTAATATTGAAAAAAACTCTCTAATTAAAAAAGAATTTAAAAAAAAAAGGATTTTGAGTACCAGAAATAGTGCATCTTGTAACATATTATTTAAAACATTCGTTTTGAAGATTTTGATGTATTTATAGATCTATTTGATTTTAACTATTTTTGAAATTTAAAATTCTATGATTACATATGAAAATAGATTTTGAGATAATCCTAAGAATCTCTTACACCAAAATCACGTATTATGATAAAATTGGAGGTGCGCCTTAAGTGGATTATTTGAGGTTGAAACCCTATAGAAACCACACCCTTTCAAAATGGTTTTTTCTATAATACAATTTCGTAGGGTTTTTTCTCTTTTTTTTTTTTTTGCTCATACAAACACACATGCATGGGATAGTTGTTGCATACTCCCAGGTCCCATGTAATTTCTCACACTTCATTAACCATCTTGACAGTATTTCTCTTACCACAAGGAATTGTTTTAAGAGACCAAATGAAGACCTTAACAATATAAAGCTCTTGAAATGATCCGATTTGACGATGCATCTAACTGAATTGTTGCTGTTTGTTGTATTTTTACCCTCTTCAGAAAAGATATTTTATATCCTTTCAAGCATTTTTTTTTCAAACATGTTCAAGACGATGATAACACGAGTGAATACTATAGAACTTCACCAATGACTATTTTGAACTTCACTCATGGATTGTATACGATGAGACCATGTATCTTTAATACAAGGAGGTCACAATTATTTTATTTTTTTGATGAATGTTATGAGCTCATATTAAATAGATGCTTAAAAATCATGATATTACAATGAAGGTATCAAATCAGAAGAGATAAGCATAGAAGGTAGATGAACTCCAAGCATAGCGAGACCATCTGCTACATCATTAGCCTCACGATAGATATGGCAAAAAGACCAGGATTTTGACTCAGAGGTCATGTAAGGACCAAGAGATCCTCTGCTCCTACCTATACCATTTAACAAAATTCGAAGAATCTCTTTCAATAAAAATGTCTCCAGAGAAGCCCCTATCAACAATAATTTTCAGTCCATGTAATAGGGAGCTCATTTCAGCTTGATTAGCTGTGGTGGAGCCACAATTCCACCACAAGGACCGGCCAAAGAGAATAAAACTAACCCTCATGATTATGAAGAAGATCACCAATACCAACAGGGTCTGAATTACCTAAAGAGCTACAATCAAAATTGAGTTTGAGACAACTTTCCAAATGTAACTTCTAAGTCCAATGAGGATGGCCCAAAGAGGAGAACGAGAAAACTATGTTTTTCAAATTGACAAAAAATGTCAGTCAAAAGAACACCCCGAACTTCTGGTGTGAAAGACAACCAGTCCCATATAGATTTTATGATACGATCTTTAACACCATCAATACTTAAAGAAGCCCCATCAAAAGATATTTCATTACGTTGTAACTAAATCTGCCACAGAATAGTAGCTCTAATGAAATCTAATAGCTTATAACCTTAATATCACCTCTAAGGAGGTCACAATTACTCATAAGTTATAACCATCCGATGTGAAATATGATAGTTTGGGTGTATTACATACTTTGAGAAAATGTTTTTTGATGGATTAATTACAACCACCCAATTTCACATCCAATGATCAAAATTATTGTGACCACCTTATCCTAAAGACAAATGATGTGTGTGTGTGGGTGTATGTGTGTGTGTAACGCTTCTAATAATAATTTCATGTCACTGTGTTATTATAATATAATTAAACCATACTTCTAGAAAACCATGTTAGTGGTATTTTTATGACCCCAAATTTTCACACATCCAATAATCAATACCAAAATTAAAAAGATCAATTTACACCCTAGAAAAATGAGTTCCTTCTCAGAATGAATCTCCACTGTCCATTTGGTAAGTTTCATGATCTAGACCTACAAATTCAAATTCAAAATCAATTTTTTCTTCTTTAATATTGTTTATCTAGTGATAATAAAGCAATCTAAAAGGAAAAAATCATTGCATATCCTAAATCTAAGCATTTCTCTAAAATGGATGGTGTATATTAATTGAGCTCAAAAAGCACTTTTTAGGTGTGTTTTAGAATTTTGCTTTTCTATAGTCGGTCATTAGAATAAAAAGAGTGTATATTAAAGGAAAAATTTTATATAGAGGCGAGGCTCTAAACAATCAAATTTGAGCCTAGCTCCAAAATTTCACTAGAAGAGGTTGTTTTGGTGCCCAAATATTCTCAAATTGATCATCTCGACATCAATATGCATGGACATGAGAAAAAAATGGATTTCAAGTTTTGGAAATAGTGTATTTTGTAATGCATTTTTGGACCGTCACTTTTCTAGATTTTTAAGTTTTCATAGATATGTCGATCTACACTATTTTTGAAGCTTTAAACTTTATAAATAAATGTGAAGATATATTTTAAGGCTATCACAAATAGTTTTAGTATTGAAACCACATTTCTCAACTCTATTTGAAGGTAGGCTCTAATTTGATTGTTTAGAGCCTAGGCTATATACAAATCGCACCCTTAAAAAATTGGGGTCGAACAAATGGCCTCTAGTTTTTTAGGATTCTTTCCTTGTATTATAGTAGAACTTTTGCATGAAGCCACCCCCGCCTATTTTCCATTGATACAAGGAAATCCCAATCAAAATCACTCCTAGTCATAAATGTCAATCAGACACATACCATATGAAATGAATGGCTAAACTGGTTTAACAAAAAATTGCCAAAACTTGGTTTTACATTTAAGGGGTCGTTTGGGTAACTGGAAATCTATTCCATGACAATTGATTACGAAGAAATATGACATTTCCACCTTTTGGGTACACTTTATAGTAAGGAAATGGAAATAGATTACTCGAGATTTCCCCAAAAATCATGAAATACATTACGTGCTGTGAAAGGTGAAAAATCTTTCACGTCACTTGATGGGTAATCTATCTTTAGAAATCTTTCGTATGCGTCTCTCTGCCCGGTAATCTTTAGAAATCTTTTGCATGCGTCTCTCTGCATTATCCCAGCTTAATAAAATGTTGCCCAGTAATCTTTAGAAATCTATCGCATGCGTCTCTTTGCCATATCCCAGCTTAATAAAATGCCAACCTAATAAAATGCCTGCCCTATCCCAGCTTAATAAAATGCCAACCCGCCTACTTGGTTTGTATAGGTGATCCCTCCCTCTCTAAGCATGTCCCCTGTCTCTTGAACCTAATAACTGGTTTGCATAACTCTCCCCTGTCTCTTGAACCTAATAACTGGTTTGCATAAGATTCAGAGATTTGGACCTTGATCTGACCCATTAGGTCTAAAACTAGGACTCGGGCCCAGACCAAGATTGGATCGAACCACGGGGTTGTCTGACCTGACTCGAATGTCACTTATGACAAGCGATGTGGAGAAGTTATCACATTCTGCAAAGTAATATAACCACACGCTTGGCCTTCTATGAACGAAATTTTGGCAAGCCCTGCTCACCCAATCTTTCGTCCGGTTGTATAAGTCCAGAGAGGAAATCCTTCTATGAATTTCACTCGATTGTAGAAGTCCAAAGAAAGGAGATGTAGATATAGCACGAGCTAGTATTTAAAAAATCGTTGATCTGATTCAGGATCATGCAATCTAGATCAAATATTGTTCTCGGCGATCTGATTTCAGGAATATATAGAGTCGAGCCAGTCTGTACCGATTATGTCAAAGAGAACTGGACGCCTCAACCGGTTCCATGTTTTCCATTACAGTTTACAATTAAAATTTGTAATTCTTAGCTTATAAATTAATAAAGTGAATTATATCGGGATCCGCCCCGGTCGAGCCAGTCCAATCCGAGCTGGACTCCTAACAGTTCTTAGCTTTTACATTAAAAAAGTGAATTAAAATTTGCAGTTCTTAGCTTTTACAATTAAAAACGCAAAGCTATAAAAACACTCACGTTGAGTTTGCTCCATCTTTCACCTTTACTTTAAGCACGTGCGACCTTGCTGCCTGTAAGGTTGGTTTAAGCCTTTTTATACGAACTTTCTCTCCTACATTTCTTTGACGTTGGATAATGTTCTTTGGGAAAGGTTTCTATGCTTCTCCTAAAGCATAGAAGTTCTATCATCCCCCTACCATCCAGCCATCCAATTTTTATCCAGAGAGTCACTCACCGTTTGATCTTAGATCCAACATCTCAAAGTATTTTATTTTTAGTTTTCTTTATCCAAATTGTATGAATGTGAAATTTGGTACGAGAATCAAATAGTGGTTTAAACTCAATCAACCATGGATTCCATACCGATGACCCTCATGACTCTAGATACTCTCTAAGCATGATGATTATATATATATATTTATTTATTAATTTATTTTAATAGATAAAAAATAACATAAAAATTTACCTTCATCCCCAACTTGGATACCATTAAGCCCCCAAAGATGAAAGCATTTGGGGTAAGGTTAGGTTAACCCTTTCTTGAGCAATGGTCGCAGATGCGGCGAGAATGGCAATGACCTTTGAATTCTCCATTTCCTTTCCTGCTCTTATCTTCAAGCTGCTGTATTCAGTTTGCCTTACTGTTTCAGCAGGATTGCCTTGCCATATTTATAGGAGAAATCTGAATTTTTAATGCCGTGCATAGATTTCATGCTTATCCAAACTTGGTTGGCATCAATAATTTGGTTATCCAAACTTGGTTGGCATCAATAATTTACTTTCCATTTGATCTGTAGATATGTTTCCAAGTATCTTTCTTGGAATTATATTGGTTATGATTTCAAGAATGAGATCATTTCCAGCATGGTTTAAGTTAAAAAATAAGTAAATAAATTTAAATTGTTTCCAATTTAATGTTTAAGGTTTCAAAAAAACTTCATGAATTTAAATGGAAAAATATTCTTACTTCTGCCAAATATTTGGTTAAAGAATTTAAATTTAAATTCGGAACGATTTGCCTCATATTCCTCCTGCCAGATATTTGGTTAAAGAAGCAAACTATGTCCAAGAAGACAAGGAAGATGATGATGAATAGACTTTTTATATGTTTTTGCCATCTTCTTTCTAAGTTTATTTGTTTAATTAATTTGTTTGTTATGTCCTTACAATTTTGAGCAAAGTAAGTATTGATTTTATTCTTTAACAATTTATAGTCTTCCTTTCCTTTTTTTTGGTTATTGATTGTTACAAGTTATATTCTTCCTCTTGTTTGTTTGGATTATTAATGTGAAATAAGAGATTTTTGTTTGAATTTCACACTATTTTATTTAATGTATAAAAAAATAAAATTATGGATTCAAATAGAAGTGAGTTTAGGAATCTTCCAATTACTGAATTTTTGTTCCCTAACAAAAATACAATGAAAATATTTTTTTTTTTTTGGCAAGTAATGAACATATTTTCAAATCAATCTAAAAATATCAGATTGAAAGTTCCCCTGCTCTCTCTACCCATCTCCCTCGATAATTTGCAGTTCTTCGCGGTTATAATTAAATTTTACGTTTCCAAGTTTTTAATTTGCATTTCTTAGCTTTTACAATTATTAATAATTTGCAGTTCTTAGGTTTTACAATCAAAATCCTCATTTTATAGCTTTTTACGATTAATAATTTACAGTTCTTAGCTTTTACAATTAAAATTTGCAACTCTTACCTTTTGCAATTGAAAAAGTAGGGCTTTTACAATTAAAAAAGTGAAACGGTCGTCTACCTAGGCCGTAGTGGCTCCATCTTGCGTTCTGTAAGGGTGGATTTAAGACTTTTTATAAAGGCGTTTGCTCCTACATTTCTTCGATGTATCGAACATGCCATTGCGCAGGGTGAATAAAATAATATTAAGCTATTAACTGATTGGGACTAAAAAGACAAAAATAATATTTGCTTAAAGGATAATAAAAAGTAAAAACTAATACTGATACTAGTGTATTGAATATTTAAAAAAAAAAAATAGTGGTAGCTCATTGGCTATTTCAAAAGAAAAAAATAACACTAACTCATACCATTTCAGATTCTATTCTCAAATTGCTTTACTTTACAAGTATGAATTCATTTATTATTTTTCTAATTTTCTTAAACATGATTGCAATTTTATGTTTTTAAAATCTACAATTTGTCTGTACTAATTAATACACATTAGATTTATTTATTTTTTAATGTCATACCCTTTTTTTCTCTCTATTTAATCAAAAGATCCAAAACGCTTAGAAACTTTCTTTTTTTTCATTATAAATTTGAGTCAGAGAGATCCATTCTATTGCAATGAGTTGCATTTTAAAATTCATTTGACTGTAAAATGAATATAATGGATAACAAATACTCAAATACGAAACATGTTCTCGTACTTATGTATTTTCAATAAAATAATAAAAAACTATTATTTAATACCATTATTTTATTCAATACATAAAAAAATAGATTTTAAAAAAAAATTAGTTGCTTTTGAAATTTTTATTGCCGAATATTGTAGGTTTGGCTGATTCTTCGATCCGGATCACCGATCCGGCGATCCGACTTGTTATTGGGTTGGACGATCCGGGTCACCGATCCATTTATTTCAAAGCATGGCGTGGACCTTAATAGCATGTATTCTATTAGGAATTGTATACTATGAGACCATTTATTTAGTTACAACGATGCAACAACTACTTTACATCAGAGGTATGGTTTGAGATTATATCATGAAGTTTGAAACAATTCTTTTTAAACTTTGAGTCTAATCAATGACACTCATACAATCACCTTATTTAAAATCTAATGGACAAGAGTGACTGTGATTTTCTTGTACCAAAAGTAAATGGTCTCTTTGTAAACTTTTTCTATTATATAATTAGGCTCTAGCATAAAACACTAGACAAAAATCCTCAACAAACATTGAAATTCTGTTTTTCTTAACTTGAGAGTGATAATACGGAGTCATACAATTTACTTTTTAAAAAAAAAAAAAATTTCAAATCATGACTTTAAAAACTTTAATTTAATTATAAAAAACTTGGAGGATCTCCTATCAATTTTAGATCAATATTGGCTCTCTACGGAAATCTTATTAAAATTCGGTTACCAAACTACGTAAAGGTTAACCTGACAATCCCCCTCAATTTTTTTTTATTTTTTTCCCAAAAATTCAATATTGCATGTTCTATATTAAGTTTCCATACCAACAACAGTAAACCTTGATCCTCCTATTTAGACAGAGATTCTTTAGGAGCATCTCACATATAGAGAATTTGCTCGGAGATATTATTTACTAAGAGAGTTCTCTTAGTACAGCTGAAATTTATTTCCAAACTACCATGAAAATATGAGTGAGAGTCCTCGAAATTTATTTAGGGATTGTATAGAGACTTTTAGTACAAGGACAACGATCCAATGTGAAATTTGATAGCTTAGGTGTGTCAGGTTCGAGAAAATTTCTTTTGAACTTTGACATTGGTCAATGAAATAAATTCTACCACACAATTTCACATCCAATGGGCAAGAATAATTGTGACAACCTTACACCAAAAGTAAATAGTCTCATAGTATACTTTTACATTTATTTAAAACCTAGGGACTATAAGAACACTTTACCGAAGCTTACCCTTCCGACATGGGGTTATATTTGATCAACGTGTGGGTTCTAAAAGGATCGCACTTGTCGTATGCTTCTATTTTCCTCCAACATACCTAACATGTTTTTAATTTTTTTAGTTCAGTAAAGAACTGGATTTTTAACTTAACCAAAAAAATTAGCTGGAATGCTTGAAAGGCTTTTATAGAGAGGAAAATAAAAACTTATCAAGAAATATGTTATTTCAAAGTCTTGTCGTATGCATGTGATTTTAAACCAAAAGGCATGCTAGAGGTTTGGTAAGTTTATCTGTCCTATATACTTATAAATTTAAACTATATGTTATTAGGATGTCTATGCATTATATTTTGCTAAAGAAAAATTATTTATGTTAAGATAATAGAAAGCAATCATCAAATTAGCAATCCCGAACATTATTTATAGGGCGAACTGCTTCATTTAAAGTTTATGTACCCTAAATCCACCTTAAGAATATATGTTTTTTCTTCTTGCTAGATGTATCCACCTCTTAACTGTGACTTAGGGGTCGTTTGGATACCTTGAAATATATTGTCTGTGAAATATATTACTGGCGTAATAGATTACTACGTAATACATTCCATGGAAATGGATTGTAACTATTTGGATAGTATTTAGATGCAACTTGGGAAATACATTGCTCTTACTTGACATGGTTTAATTTGGAATTGTCTACCTTGCACCTTAAATTTTCTCTTACATTGCTCGACATAGCGATTTAATATGGAATTGTCTACAAAAAAACTATTTGTCTTTTGTACATACAATCATTCTTGTCCTTTAAATTTACACAATCATTCTTGTCCTTTAAATTTCAAAATGGGTGGTAGTACCCGTGTCATTCAATAAATACAAAATTTCAAAAAAAATAAAAATTCCTTCATGACTCACCTCAAGCCATCCAATTTGACATCTAACATTTGAGAATGATTGTGACCTCCATTCACAAAAGATAAATGGTTTCTTTGTATATATTCTTATTTAATATTGGAATGCATACGTATAAATAGCATATCTATACCATGTTTGTCATGCCTCAAAGAATAATAACTTAATAGTGTGAAATGATATTGGTCAGAAACATTGAGTGAACTATTTTAGTCACAAAAATATTGTGAAATAGTAAAGTACGTTAAAAATTAGATTGAGATATTGGAAGAGGTAAATGTGTAAGTAATTTATCACTTCTTTATCTGTATCTAAACCCTAATCCCAAAAAATCCTCTTTGTTCCAAAAGAGTAATCATTATAATAAGTAAAATATAATTTATCTGTTTTTTGTCTCAATCTAAAGAGCAATCATTATAATGTAAATAAAATACAATTTATCGTTTTTTTGTCTCAATCTAAACCCTAATCCCAAAAAAAAAAAAAAAAAATTTAAAAGATTTAGTAATCATTACAATTTACCTGCACTGCTAGTGTGGAGAGAGAGCATAGAGAATAGGGGCTGGAAGAGGGACAGAGAAGGGGGTCTCAAAGAAGAGAGATAGAGAAGAGAAGCTGAGTAAAGAGGATTGACTATGCTCGCTTGTAGAGAGAGCACAGAGAAGGGAGGCTGGAAGAGGGACAGAGAAGGGAACTATTTTAGTCACAACATTTAAATATTGTTAATTTGTAGTTTAAATAGTAAATGGTGATGTATTTAAAAAAATAAAAAATATTATGAAATGGTAAAGTACGTTAAAAATTAGATTGAGATATTGGAAGAGGTCAATGTGTAAGTGATTTATCACCTCTTTATCGGTATCTAAACCCTAATCCCAAAACATCCTTTTTTTTCCAAAAGAGTAATCATAAATAAATAAAATATAATTTATCACTTTTTTGTCTCAATCTAAAGAGCAATCATTATAATGTAAATAAAATATAATTTATCGTTTTTTTTCTCAATTTAAACGCTAATCCCAAAAAATCTATTTTTTTGTTTCAAAAAGATTTAGTAATCATTATAATTTACTACCCCAGTGAATAGAGGCTAGAAGAGGGATAGAGAAGGGGGTCTCAAAGAAGAGGGATAAAGAAGAGAAGCTGAGTAAAGAGGATTGACTATGCTCGCTTGTAGCGAGAGCACAGAGAATGGAGGCTGGAAGAGGGACAGAGAAGGGAGGCTCGAAGAAGGCAGAGAAGGGAGGCTCGAATAGGGAAAGAGAAGAGAAGATGAGTAAAGAGGATTGACTATATCATAAGGGCAAACATAGAATATTTGGTTGCATGAACGCAGTGCCTGAAGAGAAGAAAAGCTGGGGAAGCAAGGAAGAGGAGAGAGAGTGGATTCGATGAACACAGGGCCTGATGAAGAGAGAGAAAAGGAGAAAAAGGTTGAGGAAGAAAGGAAGAGGAGGGAGGGTGGATTCGAGGAACGCATTGTCTGATGAAGAGAGAGAAAGGTTGAGGAACCAAAGAAAAGGAGAGAGAGTGGATTCAAACAAAATGATGGGAGCAGAAAAATTGATACCATGATTTAAAAATTGCCTTGAAAATGGAAATGAGAGCTTGATATAAAGAGGGAAGTGATAGGCCTTGAATATGGAAAATGGGAGTTTGAGATAGAGAGGGAAGTGGTAGACTTACCAGGTTGAGAGGGAAAAGGGGAACTTGAGAGAGAGAAGAGGATCTACGCATGAGAGAGGGAAATTTGTTTTTTAAACGCCCAGAGTAGATTATCCGTCAAGCGTGTAAAATATTTCCTATCCCTAAGAGAGGGAAGTGGTAGGCTACCAGGTTGAGAGGGAAAAGGGGAGCTTGAGAGGAAGAAGAGGATGTACGCAGAAGAGAGGGAAAATGGTTTATGGTTTATGGTTTTTTAGACGAGCGGAGTAATTATCCGTCATGTGCGTAAAATATTTCCCAACCCTCCCCGCATGTAATAGATTTGACGATATTTGGGAAAATATTGTGTAATCTCTCTTTATTATTTTCTTATTAATAAATGCACAAAATATTTCCTAGTAATCTATTTCCCTGTAATTTATTTTCAGGTACTCAACCAACCCCTTAGTAATAGATAATGGGAAAGGTTTCTATGTTCCCCTAGAGCATAGAAGCTCTATCCTCCCCCTACCACCCAGCCGTCCAATTTTGATCAAGAGAGCTACTCACTGTTTGATCTCAGATCCGACGTCTCAAAGTATTTTATTTTTATTTTTCTTATACAAATTGTATGAATATGAAATTTGGTACATGCCATCTTCTCATTGGGACGCACCGATAAAAAATATTTAAAATAATTTTTTGATAAAATAAAATGACCAAAATACCCCCTAAAATTTTCATGAGTATTTTGGTTATTTTATTTTATTGAAAATAATTTTTTTATATATTTTTTACTACTGTGAGTTTAATAGAGGAATGGACATCCAAAAATTGATGTCAAAATAGTTCATAGAAAAAAAATTAAAAATGAAGTAGTGTAGAGATGTGATATTGTAATTGGGGCAATCTTAGCCCTCCATTCAAAATGGACGGTTGGATAAGGGGGAAGATAGAACTTCTATGTTGTAGGAGAAGCATAGAAAGCTTGCCCATAAATAATTACATTAATAACTAACAGATTACATTTTTTACACATAGTAAATCAATTTAAATAAATATGTTAGAAGCATATTTTTAGGTCACGTGCCCTACATCTTCTCTAGAGATAGGGTCTTCTTTAATTCTTGTGACATGTGTACACCCCTTAAATGTGACTTAGTAATGTAGTAGAAATGCATACGTAGTTGCTACAAGATGTTATACTCCCGGGGGAATCTACTGTCCATTTTCCCATGGGTTAAATCGCACCTAGCCCTAATTTTTGGGGATATAACCTTTTCGACCCTAACAAAAAATGATTTCCTAATTACATCCTCTATGTACTTAAAAAAATAATATTTCAAGACTGAATAGAGTATATCTGATTTTTAGATGGTGTGATTTAAGTGTTAGAAAACTCGAGATTGAATACAAACTATTAACGTTTTACATGGTGTTGTTTAAGAATTAAAAAAAGTAAATTTTAAATTTGTTCTTTTGAGAATAATTGTATAGTGATATTAAGTGATTTCAAATTTTTAGATTAAAAAAAATAAGAAATTCTTAATATCCCTTGTTTTGGTATACGATTTTCCCACAGACCCGGATTTTAAAAACTTTTTGGAAATATAGGTTTTCTAAAACATATTTCTTCTAATCCCCTGGACTCAATTTACCCATTTGATTACTTGTTTTTTGCTCAAACAAAAACTTTAAAAAACACCTCTATTTGTCTACTAAACTCTATGCAACATTTTTATTTTAGTAGAAATGTAGAGGTGTGTTTTTAATTTTTGTTTGGGTAAAAAAGAGCAACAAGAAAGGGTAAATTGGCTCAGACATATAGAGGTATCATTTTAGTTTTTTTTTGTAAAGAAAAGAGTAGTGAAAGAAGGTAAATTGGGTTAGAATATATAATTTTAAAAAAAATTTATACCACCATAAAGTTTTTAAAGCCCTTCGTCTATGACGAAATGGTATTACCAAAAAAGAGCGTACAGATATTTTCCTAAAAAACTTTCTAGGGACAATTACAAATAATCCCCAAAACTAGATATTCTATGCAAGTTACCCGCAACCAATTTTTTTTTTTCTTCACTTTTTACCCCAAAATAACCCCAAACCAAAATAAAAAAAGTCCAAACTACCTTCCCTTATACCCACACCTCTCTCTCCTTTTTCCCACCAAAAGGCGGTCCATCGTATTCTTACGGCGGTCCAACAGTGTAATGTCGATTCAGGGACAAACTTGGCAAAAAATAAAAAATTCAGGGATTGGTAATTTAAAATAATAACAGCCTATTTTCGGGTCACTCCGTTATAACAATATAAAAATCCGATCCGTACTTAAATTTCCCGTGTTAGTAATTGTTTAACAAGATTTTGCATATGAAACCTTCTGGAACAATATAATCTCATGCAAGAAAAAGCTAGTGCTTAGTAACTATCAGCTGAAATATAAATGTGTGTCTGGTTGGTGTGATAACTTTTGTACAGATCTGTGTCAAAATTTAATGGCGATCCTTTAAGTTCCTACTCATATGGGTGAGGGAGGGTCTTCATAGTGTCATGATATATATATATATATATATATATATATATATATATATATATATATATATATATATATATATATATATATATATATATATATATATATATATATATATGGTGCGGTTTGTATAGAGCTTAGGCTCTAAACAATCAAATTAGAGCCTACCTTCAAATAGTTTCAAAAAATGGTTTCAATACTGAAAATCTATGTGATAGCTTTAAAACACTACAAAATGCCTATAGGTGAAGTTCTACACTACTTCACCTACGGCTTTATTACCGTTCAAAGTTTATCACACGGTCATAAATGTCTGATAGTATTTGAATTTTAATATTTTTTTTGACAAATCATAATGATCTGAAATTTTGTAGGTATGTGTGTGTTAGTTAGATGCACATGAATAAAATATAAAACAAATAATTTCAATGATAAAAATTATGCAAAACACCCCTATAAAGTATCAGCGGTAATTTTATCATTTTAGTTTATGAAAATTATTTTTTTAATAATTTATTTTGGGGCGAATTGATCATATGTACACATGCCCCAAATTTTAGATAATTATGATCAGTACAATAATTATAAAAATTCAAATACTACCGGACAATCGTGACCTTG
Organism: Amborella trichopoda; assembly: GCF_054954075.1. NCBI lineage: Eukaryota > Viridiplantae > Streptophyta > Magnoliopsida > Amborellales > Amborellaceae > Amborella > Amborella trichopoda. The sequence continues at coordinate 14,568,849 of NC_142339.1, forward strand.
ACGATCACCAATATCCAGTAGTGTTTGAATTTTAATTTTTTTTTCTACAAATCTAAATTACTTTAACTTTGGAGCGTGTGTGCATAAAAAATAGATGAATCTTTGAAAAATATCAAAAAAATATTTTACATGAAATAAATTGATCAAAATACCCCTGAATAGTTTCAGAGGTATTTTGGTCAAAAAAACCACGATTTATTTTTTTTATTTTTTTATTTGGTGCTACTTGATGAGAAGAACATACGCCTAAGAAATTTTAAGTGATTTTCATTTGTAGAAAAAAAAATTAAAAATTAAATACTACCAGACATTCGTGTTCGTCAGATCGGCCAGATTCAATATGGGCTATTGGGCTTATACTCTTCCATGAGCTAGTGGGCTCACCCAAGATTCTCTCTCTCTCTCTCTCTCTATATATATATATATATATATATATATATATATATATATATATATATATATATATATATAAGGTTGCAACCTTAAAAATGTAGAATTACAGATGCACTAAAAAATCCATCATAAACTGTTGTTTTAATGTTGAAAAATCCTCCATTTGATCATGTCAATATCAAGGTGTATGAATATTAAAAAAAAAAAAAAAATTTGAGTCCCAAGAATTGTACATCTTCCAACACAATATCTAGACCATCCATTTTCAAGATTTTCATATGTTTATAGATCTAGTTGATTTTAACCCCTTTTGGAGTTCAAAAAATGAAAGTTAATAATGTAATACCCCAATTTCTTATTGGATTCCTAAAAAACAACATTTATAATGAATTTTAATAATTTTTTTGGATTTTCTTTTGAGGCTTAATCCGACCGATTCGGCCAATTCCCCACCCTGATCGCAGATTCGCCTATCCGGATGGGTTTTTCGGGTGCTTGATCCCAGGCACCGATTCGTTTTTTAAACCACTGGTTTGCACCATGGGAAGTCATGCATATAATCATGTACATATGTACAATATTGTCAGGATATAGTCGTAATTGCAAGGTCAGCTTGGATGACAATTAATCTTATCATTATTAGAATATCCTATCCAAAATTAATAAGATGCGGTTAGCATACTGGCCACGAAGTCACATGTAGAAATGCAGGCCCCTTAATAATTTATTTTCAAAATAGAATTTGATCCTAATTTTTAGGAAATATATAATCTTTAACATGGAGATTATTAATATGTAAAAATAATTATATTTTAAAAACTAGAAATGATATTTTTTTTGGAGAAAATATTTGAACCGTTGATTTTGCTTTTTCTTTGAAGGACCATTACTCAAGGGACCTGGTCTTGGTGGACAGTGTAGATCTCCAGCCCGCATAGTAACAGGTGTGAGCTTGGCCACACCAAACAATTATCCCAATTAATATAGTCTACATGATATTTTTTTAGGGAAAATAACGTATATATCCATTATATTTAGCGTTATTACAAAATTAACTCCAAGTTTCCATTAATACATCTATACCCATTTTTTCAACTTCATAACACCTTTTTTTATAAAAAAGACGGAGCTGCCCATTTTCGATTTTTCAAAAACTGAGATGTTTAAAGCTTTTGGTTTTTGAAAAACCGAACAGTAATAATTTTAGGATTTTGAAAATACAAATTTATATGTTTTTCGGTTCTTGAAAAACCGATAATAGGTGCCATCTAATTCTGGTTCAAGGGTTTAATGATTCATTTTGTGGATTTTCTCTCTCTAAACTCTTGTTTTTTTAGCTTCTTTCTCCGTGGGTAATGATGTGAGGAAGAGGATTGCCAAGAGAGGGGGTTGAGCAAGAGGGATAAATCTTCTTCTCTTTGGTCCAAGACCAATAATGGTGAAGAGAGAAAGATGGAAGTTATGGCTCTCAGTCTCCTCTGTGCTTTTCTCCTTTGTTGTTCTTCTTCCCTTGCAAGTAATAATGGGAGCAGTGTTGTAGAGAGAGAGAGAGGGAGGATAAGATAAATGAGAGAGCTTTGGGATTAGACGGTCCTTTCCCTAATGTGCTTTTCTTCTCTCATATTCTTCTTCTTCTTTTGTTGTGCAAGTAATAATGGACGGCAAGAAGTTTGCAATGTGAAGAGAGAGTGGGGGGCGGGCTAAATATGAGAGTTGAGATTGAGAGGGAGAAAGAGACAGAGAGAGAGAAGCCGGGGGTAGGGGGCCATAAATATAGAGTTGAGATTAGAAGCTCTCGCTCACTCGTTTCCCTTATAACTAATTGTTGTGTGGAGGGTTTCAACTAATCGCATGTGAAGAAGAAGGGGTGGGGCTAGCAAGGGCAGAGAAGGAGAGGTGGCGTGGCGGAGACGAAGGGGCACTTGTGTAGGGGGTGGAGCATGTGCTGTTTGCTTTTGGTTCAAGTGTAGAATGGTCCATTTTGTGAATTTTCACTCTCTAGCCTCGGGTTTTTTTGTACCTTCTTCTCTCTATGGGTAATGATGGGAGGAAGAGGGATTGTCTATGAAGAGAGAGGCTTGAGAGAGGGATAAATCTTTTTCTCTGTGGTCCAAGACCAATAATGTTGAAGAGGGAGAGATAGAAGTTATGGCTTTGAATCTTCCCTGTGCTTTTCTCCTTGGTTCTTCTTCTCTTCCCTTTGAAGTACTAATGGGAGGAGCGCAAAGAGAGAGAGGGAGAGAGGCTAATGTTTTAGCACGAAAATTTCAGTTTTTGAAAAACCGAAAGCAATTCCATTTCGGTTTTTGAAAAACCGAAAATGGGTATTTCCGTCTTTTTAAAAAAACATTGTTAGGATAGTGGTGTAATAACGAAAACTTGGATGTAATCCTATAATAACAATAAATATAATGGATATATATATGTTTTTTTCCCCTTTTTCTATTTGTTGTCCAATGCATACCATGTATTACCAATATTATTTAATCACCGACCGTTTTCAGAGTTTTTTAGCTATTTTTAATTGCTTCTGGCTAAAAACATGCACTTTTCAGCAATTTACTTTGAATAAAGCAAAAAGATATTTTAAAAAGATAAAATTGTATGTAAAACCTACCTATAAGTTCATCACAAATAATTTTACGAGGGACACCGCCAAATAACTGGTATTCATTATCAAAATTGATTGTATCGAAACAGTGAATTAGTGATAATGAATATATTTAAAAAAGAGGAAGACATGGCTACTGTAATGAACAAGACAGAAACAACTAGAGATGGGAGATGAAATAGAGAAACAGAGAGAGATAAGAGCCAAAGTACAAATAAAGTTGATACAGTTAAAGCTTAAACTGGGGTGAGAGAACTGATTAAAGTTGAGAAGATTGAACAAGGGAGAGGAAGGTGATTTTGAAATAGGAGAGACAGAATTAAATAAAGTTGAAATAATGAGAGAGGTTTCTAATGCGTCCTTAAAAAGGAAGAGAGAAAAACAAGGAGAGATGGGATTAAAAAGATAGAAGAATAAAAAAATGACAAGGATTGTCTTAAAAAGGAAGAAAGTAATAAGACGAGGAGCTGCGTCTATATCTTGACAAAAGAGAGGGAGGGGTTTCCTTTTCTTCTTTCCTAATATGTAGATTTGGTTTAGTTGATGAGATAAAAGAGAGAGAGGCTTCCTTTCTTTCTCTCATCAAACATTAATTAGCGTTTGAAGGGAGAGGGAGATAATTCCTCGTTGTTGAGATTGAGATAGAGAAAGGGGTGTCTCCACTTTTGATCGATAGCTGCCAGGGAATTGTAATGTTAAAGAGATGATAAGATACACGATAGGGATTAGGGACATGTAGGAAAATAGATTTAAGATTGAACTATTGCTAAATCAAGATTTATACATGTCCTAATTACTTTCCGAAAGTTGATTTCTAATGGGCTATTTATTTCTTGTTGTTCTCGATATTGGATTTTTCTTATGTTTTAAAAATGGAAAATGGTTTGATTGGGCTGTAACCCTCTCAAAATAAGTAAAGCCTCACCTCATAATTCCCCAAAGATTACAATTCAAGCATTGGAAAACTTTTACATGGATCATCACCACTTGAACAAATTAGTTGTCAAAAAACAAATTATGATTTCAACCCAAAAAATATGTATGTTGTAAAAAATTATCTAAACCAATCAGTTCAACCTAAAACCTAAAAATTGCAAACTATTAATAATTGTAAAAGCTAAGAAATGCAAATTAAAAAATTGGAAACGTAATGTTTAATTATAAAAGCTAAGAACTGCAAATTATAGAGGGAGATCGGTAGAGAGAGAACAAGAACTTTCAATCTGATATTTTCAAATTGATATGAAAATATGTTCATTATTTGCCACCAAAAAAAAGAAAAAAAAAAAACATATTTTCATTGTATATTGTTCCTAGAGTCCGGCATGAAAAGGAGTTACGAGGCAAATCGTTCCCAATTTAAATTTGAATTCTTTAACCAAATATCTCGCAAGAGTAAAAGAATATTTTTCCATTTAAATTCATGAAGTGTTCTTGAAACCCTAAACATTAAATTGGAAACAATTTAAATTTTTTAATTTTTATTTTTAACATAAACCGCGATGGAAATGATCTCATTCTTGAAATCATAACTAATATAATCCCAAGAAAGATACTTGGAAACATTTCCACAGATCAAATGGATAGTCAATTATTGATGCCAACCAAGTTTGGATAACCAAATTATTGATACCAACCAAGTTTGGAGAAGCATGAAAACTATGTGTAGCATTAAAAATTCAGGTTTTTCCTATAAATATGGCAAGGTAATCCTGCTAAAGCAGTAAGGCAAACTGAATACAGCAGCTTGAAGAGAAGAGCAGGAAAGGAAAGGAAATGGAGAATTCAAACGTCCTCGTTGCATACTGCCCCGTAACTGCGAGCATTGCTCAAGCAAGGTTTAACCTAACCTACCCCAAATGCTTTCTCCTTTAATGGTATCCAAGTTAGGGATGAAGGTGAATTTTTATGTTATTTTTTATCTATCAAAAATATATACATATATGCATTAATGATCAGGCTTAGAGAGAATCTACACTCGTGAGGGTCATCTCTATGGAATCCATGGTTGATTAAGTTGAAACCACTATTTGATTCTCGTTTCTCACTGTCATGTCTCTCCCATAGTTATTGAGAGCGAGACCTTCGGATCGACAACTGCCCAAAGCTCGGAGCTCCGGAATGAGATCTTGTAAGGGTAAAAGTAGTAGATTGAGATCTCGTATGAGCAGGGAGCACGTTCCCAATACATCAGGTTCTAGATCCTTATTTGACGGTACGCGTTCCGTATCAAATGGGCTCGTGTTCCCATATTCATTAGGATCGCGCTCCCATTGAAAACAGGAATGCACCCATCTATCAATGACCACATTCCTATTTAGAAAGGATCAAGATTTAGTCCGTGCTACCATTGCAGAACTCTACTTTTATGAAAATTTGGCTAAAAATAAAATTATTTTATTTTAAAAGTTAATTTTATTTTAAAAAATTCTTTTGGGAAGCTCCAAGAACGTAGGGATCGAGTTCTGAGAACATAGCGATTGCACTTTTAAAATAAATTTTGGGAGCGGGGTTCTAATTTATTCAAGAACGATATCTACAATTTTAAGGAACGTGTTCCGTGCGACAGTGGGATCGAGATCCTTTGCGCATGGGACAATGGGATCGAGATCCTTTATTTTTAAAAAAAATTAAAATTGCTTATTTCTGTTATTTATTTCTTTTTTTGAAAATTTTTCTTCTTGAAACGTAATTTTGATGCCTCTACTAAATGAGTATGGTCTCATAAATACAGGTCTTACATTAACTCCCAGTTAGGATTACCTTCTCAATCTTTTTTTTGAGGCTGGGTATTTAACTTTGCAGCAACATTGGTCACATTGTAGAACTCTTACTTTTGTAGCAATTTATTTATTTTATTTTTTAATATTGACTTAGGACCTTGGTAAGAATTGAACTCTATGTTGTGCGTGGAAGTTCTAAACTATATGTTGTGACATCCTTGTACTAATAGTAAATGGTCTCAGTGTATAGTATCCCATTAAATATTTTGATCTTTTTATTACATTTTAATTAACCACAATCCTATATTGTGGGCGGTATTTTATTTTATTTTTTGTAAAATAATGTTATACTTTGGTTCACATTTCTTGTTATTTGCTAATTCCTTCTTGTATTTAGTTGTGTTGTTGTTTCATTTTATGTTCCCAATAAATCTATGGTATGTTTTGTTCTATGAGAAGAGAGTAAGCATTGTTGCTGGATTTATTGAAGGGAAAAGTTTATATAGAGCCAAGGCTCTAAACAATCAAATTTGAGCCTACCTAAAAACTTTCACTAGAAGAGGTTGTTTTGACCCCAAATATCTTCAAATTGATCATCTCGACATCAAAATGTATGGACATGAGAAAAAAATGGATGGCAAGTTTTGGAAATAGTATATTTTGTTACTCATTTTTAGACTGTCAATTTTCAAGATTTTCAAGTTTTCATAGATATGTCAATCTACACAACTTTTGAAGCTTTAAACTTTATAAATAAATGTGAAAATATATTTTAAGGCTTTCACAAAGATTTTCAATATTGAAACCACATTTCTCGATACTATTTGAAGGTAGCCTCTAATTTGATTGTTTAGAGCCTAGGCTCTATACAAACTGCCCTTTATTGAAAGTTTCAAAACAAATTGTCAAGTATTACACTAATGACACTAGTAATGCTATAGAATTATTGTTTAATGTAATTTTATGGCTTTAACATATCTGTCTAATAGCTAGAAATCATAATCATATATTGTGTCATCTTTACACATTCAATTTTTTAATTATATTACACCAAATCCGAAATATTCACAATTCTACAACTCACGTTATTTTTTTGTGATCCCTTTTTTTTACCGGATGTTTTCCTCCATCTTTATGAAATAAAACTGATTTATTACGATCTTTTGGTCTTCTAATATTTTACTATTCCCCGACTTGCTAACTATGGATCCAACCATAAGACACATCTCTCTCTCTCTCTCAATTATATGAAAATTATCTGTGATAGATGAATACTTTATATCTATATCTTTTGATTTAAGTTTATACAAGTAAAAACCCACATGATTTTAAGTTCATCTCTCGTATGCATTTTGATAAATTTCTCTTTATGCACTGGACTAAGTTCAAATCAACGGCATCTATATTTCAAAAGTTCACATAGTTGTAGAAAAAATGAGAGAACAAAAAAAAAAAAGTAACTTGGAAGAAAGAAATACCAAAATACTCGGAAATCTTGCTGGCATTTTGATCATTTTTAATATCCAATTAACCTTTTTATTATCAATGATAATTATAGATCTCCTAAATTTAAATGAAAATATCTATATAAGGTCGCAACATTATGCTATTGAAGTAAGGTGCACCTCAAGAAGTAATTGTTACGACGTTGGAGAGCCCTCCATTGATCATCTCGACTTTGAGATGTGCGGATACGAAACAAAAAAATAAATTTCAAGTTCTAAAAGTAGTGTATCTCCTATTTTAAAGATTTTTATGTATTTATAGATTTACTCGATTGGTAGTATTTTTTATATTTTAAACGCAAAACATACTAGGAACAACTGCACAAGGAGTGTCCTTGCAGCACAGATCAGCTCCTAGCAAGTCTGAAACATAAAAATAGCTCAAATTCATCTCCGTCCTTTACACAATATATTTTGAAAGCGTAATTCAATACTTGTGACCGTGAATAATCCATGAATGGGAGTGTTATCATTGTCCAACCATTGATTCGATGGTGATGGAGACCCTTAGTTACCGAGAGCGCTGAACTATGGTGACGCTCCTGCTCCGGAACGCAGCTCCGGCCTTTTTTGACTGGGACCTCGACTGGAACTCGTTTTAACGTTTTCATGCATGCTCCTATTTATAGGATTCTCCATCCATGCACAAAGCATCTTGATCCCACTGTCGCACGGAACACGTTAATTAAAATTGTAAATCTCGTTCTTGAATAAAATAGAACTGCTCTCCCGGAATTTATTTTAGCAGCGCAATTCCTATGTTCCCGAAACTTGATCCCTATGTTCTCAGAGCTTCCTCAAATAACTTTTTTAAATAAAATTTAACTTTTAAAATAAAATAATTATGTTTTAAGCCAAACTTTCATAAAAAGTGGAGTGTTGCGATGGGGGTGTGGACTAATCATGCACGAAACACGATCCTTCCTTGAATGGAGCTCGATCTTTTCCAATTAGGAACACGTGCATTCTTAGATGGGGGCGCGATCCTGTTTTTGATGGGAGCGTGATCCTAATGAATATAGAAACACAATCCCATTTGACATGGAATGCATACTCGTTAAAAGGATCTAGAACCCGATGTATTGGGAACATGCTCCATGTTCATATGGGATCTCGATTCGCTACTTTTACCCTCACCGGAACTAGTTCACCAAGCTTTAAAGCTTTGGCTGAACGAGCTCCGGAGCTTTTACCGTTGCTTGAGCTTTTGGTGAACGAGCTCCGGAGCTTTGGCCGTTGCTGGAGCTTTTGGTAACCTTCAATTCGATGCTCCCCCTTCTGATAACTATGGGAGAGATATGTTAGCGAGAATCAAATAATGGTTTAAACTCAAACAACCATGGATTCCATAGCGATGACCCTCATGACTGTAGATTCTCTCTAAGCTTGATGACTACTGCACACACACACACACACACACACACATATATATATATATATATATATATATATATATATATATATATATATATATATATATATATATATATATATATATATATATATATATATATATATATAGAGAGAGAGAGAGAAAGAGAGAGAAATGATTCTCTAGGTCCCTCTCCCACCCATTTGTGTAGGACCCCTAAAGGATCACCATTAAAGTTGGCACATATCTCTAGAAAAATAAAGTTTCACACCCATGTGATAATTTTTCTAAAGATCCTTTCCAACGTTAATGGTGATCATTTAGGGTCCTACACACATGGTTCGGGGAGGGTCCTATAGGATCATTACTCATATATATATATATATATATATATATATATATATATATATATATATGTATTATTGTTTTTTACTTATTTTATTTTTTTTGATAGATAAAAAGTAAGCTAAAAATTCACCTTCATCTCTAACTTGGATAACATTAAGCCCGAAAGCTGAAAGCATTTGGGGTAGGTTAGGTTAACCCTTGCTTGAGCATTGTTCGCGGATACGGTCAGGATGTTCACGTGAATGGCAAGGTCATTTGAATTCTTCATTTCCTTTCCTGCTCTTCTCTTCAAGCTGCTGTATTTTGCTTTAGTAGGATTGCTTTGCCATATTTATAGGAGAAACCTGAATTTTTAATGCTCTGCATAGTTGTGAGACACTAAGAGGAATAATATATCATGCTTATCCAAACTTGGTTGGCATCAACAATTTACTGTCCATTGGATCTGTGGATCTGTTTCGAAGTATCTTTTTTGGGACTATATATGTTATCATTTCAAGAATGATATCATTTCCATCATGGTTTAAGTTTAACAAAAATAAAAATAAAGTAAAATTTCCCAATTTAATGTTTAGGGTTTCTAGAAAACTTCTTGAATTTAAATGGAAAAATATTCTTTTACTCTTGAATAAGAGCAACAAGATTCTTAGATTTTTGCTCCCAAGATTGCAATATTTGTTGAAGTGTGTTTATCCTCAACTACAACAAATCGAGGTCAACCTGCGCAAACACATATTTAAAATATCTTATTGTTAGACTATTTATCTTATGTATATGGAGGTCACAATCGTTCTTGCCCCTTAAATTTCAAATTGGGTGGTTGTAAGAGTGTCATTGAATGAATAAAAATTTCCAAAGAAAAAAAATCTTAACTCACCTCCAAGCCATCCAATTTACCATCTAATGTGTAGGAATGGTTGTAACCTCGATGTACAAAAGTTAAATGGTCTTTTTGTAGTCAGCCATCCAATTTGACATCAGATGAATAGGAATGATTGCTACATCCATGTACAAAAAATAAATAGTCGTTATATATATATATATATATATATATATATATATATATATATATATATATATATATATATATATATATATATATATATATATATATATATATATATATATATATATATATATATATATACACACACATATATGATATATACATTATAATTTTTGGAATATATATTTTAATAAATTTTCCTAGGTATCTATGGTGTATATATTTTTGAAAGGGAAAATATCTCTATAGACCTCATTTACAACTTTCATTTCTCCATTGACCTAAGGCTTCAAATCATATCTTACTACATATTTTATTCATTTTTTATTAATTCTTTTGACCCAAACAATCTAGACATTAATTCTAAAGCCCTCTCTCTCTTGTCATGATTCCCTTTCTCTCTCCCCCGATTAACCTACCAAACCTCTCTCTCTCTATCTCCCCTTCTAAAACTACCACCACAACCACCTTTGAAAACCCGAAAGAGGTTAGAGAGAGAGAGGTTAGAGCTTAAACTGGGTAGTAGAGTATATCGACGGAGGCGCTACAAGAGTGGGGTAGCGTGGCAGTGAGAGAGGTGTTGTTCGTGATGCGGAGGTTGGGGTCAGTGGAGTATTTGATAAGGATGCATAAGCACTTTCCTCTCTTCTCCACCACCTACTTCAGCCCCCTGCAGCAGTCCTTGGTGGGCACCGCCGCCTCCCCTTGCACATACAGCAGGCATGTTGCCAGCCTTGTCAGCTGCTCCGTGCACTCTTTTCTGTCCTCTACCATGTCACCTCCCACTTCCCCTACCCCTCCTAAAACCACCACCTCCTCCCACTTCCCCTCCCCCCTTACCTAAAGGGAAAATCCCAACTGAACCATAACACATAACACAAACCCCCTGAAACCCACCTCAAGAAAATCATCAAAGCTAGATTGGCCGAACTTGGAGCTGCTGATGAGAACGCCGGCTACTGCTGAAGAACTGCACCAGCTTGAGCATGCCAAAAGCGAGCTTTCAAGCTGGACTCGATGATCTGTTGCCATCGATTTTATTTCTTTGGGGGCTTTTTTGTATATATGAATCTTCATCTTTTTGTAAATTGGCCTTTGGAATGAAATTTTTTTTATCATTTGAGCTTTGGCTGCCATTTTTTTTTCTCCTTTCATGTTGCAAACCCTGAAAAATTAACAAGCTGCAGTAGCTGGGCAACCATAGGGCAAATGTAGTTTGGTGGGGTGCTTTGACCTTAGGAACATGCATTTTAGCATGTTGATCGTGCTAGAAGATTGTTCTGTTGTCGGCCAAGCTTTAGAGTAAAGGAGCTTATCTTTGTCCGAGGAATGTGCAAGAGTATACGCTCCGTCGTTGACAAAGCAAGCCTATGATTGCCGGTGAAGAACCATCGGCTTACCGAATGGGACCAAAGAGCATAGGCCGGTGGGACTTACTTCACTTTGGTAAAGTAACCATTCTAGCAGAGAAACCGTCATTGATTTGAGCCGGTTCCCATCTGAAAGAATCATGAACTTCTCAATCATTGCTCATATTGATCATGGGAATTCGACTCTGGCCGATAGGCTTTTGGAGCTCACTAGAACCATCAAGCAAGGGCTTGGTCAGCCGCAATACCTCGATAATAAATTCCGATGACCCATTGCAGGCCGAGAGTAAGAACAAGAGAGAAGGTGGGTAAGAAGAAGAGAGAGAGTTCTGAACATGACCAGTCTAGAGAGAGAAACACATCAGGAGAGAGATTGAAATACGTGAGGAGAGAGAGATAGGAAAGAAGATGTCTTTAATAATTTGTTTGGGTTAAAAGTTAGAAAAAAAAAAAGATAAAGTTATTTGGGGGGTTAGAAGATAGGTTTTGAATTTTTGGGTTCAGGAAGAAATGAAAGTTGAAAATATCGTCTATGGAGATATTTTTTAATATCTTTTAAAATATTCTTGCTAGGTTCTAGGACAATACCCGAACTGGGTCGGGTTTGCATCCAAATTCCTAGACACGAATTGAGACTGGTTCAGGCAGGATCCAAGCTGACACGAACCCGACCTGACCCATTGCCACCCCTACTATAGCTCCTCTCATGCTTTCATGCTCTCTCGTTAACATTTTCTCGGATTAAAGCCTTGGGAGTATCTTTTTAAAACTGAATTTGATAAAATAAGTGTGTATTATAATAGGGAAGAAAAAAAACTAATTATTCTGCTATTACGTTCACATCGGTTTTCAAAAATTCTTTAAAATCACCAAGTAGTGATAATTCAAATCTTGGGGATCTAAAATTAAACATTCTTCAAGTCTGGTTATGTTTTTAATTTTAGAAATCAGAATCCAAAAATCCAAAATTTATGTAAAAAAATTTTATCTTTAAAATTCCAAAAAAAAAATTTGTACAATCGATTGGCAATATTTTGGATTCAAAATCTAAATTTTTGGATTTTCAATATCTGAAAATAGGTAAAACCTAAATATCAGATTTTCGGATTATGAATATCAAAAAAAAATTAAAAAAAAATCGAGAGAATGTTGTGTAAAATTGGGGAAGTTGTTGTGTCATCCACCTCCAATATTTCATATATTCAAAACGTGAAACTTTGGATTTTCAATCCGAAAATAGGAAAAAAGTAAATTGTGTAAAATTGGGAAAGATGTTGTGTCATCCACCTCCAAGATTTCATATATTCAAAAACGTAAATTGTGTAAACTTGGGAAAGGTGTTGTGTTATCCACCTCCAATATTTCATATATTCAAAAATAGGAAAAACCTAAATTTCAAATTTCCAGATGTTGGATTTCATTCATTGGAACATAAATAAATTAGGAGTATGCATAATTCCTGATATTGTATAGGTGAAATGTGGGCAATTTAGTTATTTTGAAAAAAGTGTGAACATGGGTATGCAAGCAATAACGGATTAATTACTGTAAATTATATAAGATATGCACATAAATTTTTCTTTCTTTTTAAAGAAACTTTTCTAGATAGTGTCACCCTCATATAAAGCATATGGGACCTCAGCTCTCAGGCATCCAATTTGAGTAGACGATTGGGATGACTTGAGTTACAATCACAAGTTGGCTTTTGAGCATGAGACCTTGATCCAATAGCTCATAGTTTTTTATTTTTATTATTTTGTATAATTTATTTTGTAGCATAATTTAGGGTCTGCAGACATTGAATATGGGCGAGCGTGATGATAATAGCAAAAAAGCAGTACTAGCAATGAAATAAGAATACCCTTGACAGTTGCAAGGGCTTTTGGTCCTTTAGTTTTATTAGAAATGTTTTATTTTTTATTTGTTCTAGGTGCCCTCCAATAAGTTGAGGGGACATCCCTAATTACACGAAAAATATTATATAATAAATTAGAAATCAATACTCTATTTTTATATTGTATAGATCATCTGGATGAAATCTATATGTTTTTGTATCAATTTGGGTTCCAACACGCCTTTATTTTTTAAAAGGAAAAATTTTATATAACGTAGCAACTTTAAAACGTAGAATTAAAGATGCACCGAAGAAATTCGTCGGGAAAGTTTGTTTTAATATTGAAAAAAACTCTCTAATTAAAAAAGAATTTAAAAAAAAAAGGATTTTGAGTACCAGAAATAGTGCATCTTGTAACATATTATTTAAAACATTCGTTTTGAAGATTTTGATGTATTTATAGATCTATTTGATTTTAACTATTTTTGAAATTTAAAATTCTATGATTACATATGAAAATAGATTTTGAGATAATCCTAAGAATCTTTTACACCAAAATCACGTATTATGATAAAATTGGAGGTGCGCCTTAAGTGGATTATTTGAGGTTGAAACCCTATAGAAACCACACCCTTTCAAAATGGTTTTTTCTATAATACAATTTCGTAGGGTTTTTTCTTTTTTTTTTTTTTTTTTTTTTTGCTCATACAAACACACATGCATGGGATAGTTGTTGCATACTCCCAGGTCCCATGTAATTTCTCACACTTCATTAACCATCTTGACAGTATTTCTCTTACCACAAGGAATTGTTTTAAGAGACCAAATGAAGACCTTAACAATATAAAGCTCTTGAAATGATCCGATTTGACGATGCATCTAACTGAATTGTTGCTGTTTGTTGTATTTTTACCCTCTTCAGAAAAGATATTTTATATCCTTTCAAGCATTTTTTTTTCAAACATGTTCAAGACGATGATAACACGAGTGAATACTATAGAACTTCACCAATGACTATTTTGAACTTCACTCATGGATTGTATACGATGAGACCATGTATCTTTAATACAAGGAGGTCACAATTATTTTATTTTTTTGATGAATGTTATGAGCTCATATTAAATAGATGCTTAAAAATCATGATATTACAATGAAGGTATCAAATCAGAAGAGATAAGCATAGAAGGTAGATGAACTCCAAGCATAGCGAGACCATCTGCTACATCATTAGCCTCACGATAGGTATGGCAAAAAGACCAGGATTTTGACTCAGAGGTCATGTAAGGACCAAGAGATCCTCTGCTCCTACCTATACCATTTAACAAAATTCGAAGAATCTCTTTCAATAAAAATGTCTCCAGAGAAGCCCCTATCAACAATAATTTTCAGTCCATGTAATAGGGAGCTCATTTCAGCTTGATTAGCTGTGGTGGAGCCACAATTCCACCACAAGGACCGGCCAAAGAGAATAAAACTAACCCTCATGATTATGAAGAAGATCACCAATACCAACAGGGTCTGAATTACCTAAAGAGCTACAATCAAAATTGAGTTTGAGACAACTTTCCAAATGTAACTTCTAAGTCCAATGAGGATGGCCCAAAGAGGAGAACGAGAAAACTATGTTTTTCAAATTGACAAAAAATGTCAGTCAAAAGAACACCCCGAACTTCTGGTGTGAAAGACAACCAGTCCCATATAGATTTTATGATACGATCTTTAACACCATCAATACTTAAAGAAGCCCCATCAAAAGATATTTCATTACGTTGTAACTAAATCTGCCACAGAATAGTAGCTCTAATGAAATCTAATAGCTTATAACCTTAATATCACCTCTAAGGAGGTCACAATTACTCATAAGTTATAACCATCCGATGTGAAATATGATAGTTTGGGTGTATTACATACTTTGAGAAAATGTTTTTTGATGGATTAATTACAACCACCCAATTTCACATCCAATGATCAAAATTATTGTGACCACCTTATCCTAAAGACAAATGATGTGTGTGTGTGGGTGTATGTGTGTGTGTAACGCTTCTAATAATAATTTCATGTCACTGTGTTATTATAATATAATTAAACCATACTTCTAGAAAACCATGTTAGTGGTATTTTTATGACCCCAAATTTTCACACATCCAATAATCAATACCAAAATTAAAAAGATCAATTTACACCCTAGAAAAATGAGTTCCTTCTCAGAATGAATCTCCACTGTCCATTTGGTAAGTTTCATGATCTAGACCTACAAATTCAAATTCAAAATCAATTTTTTCTTCTTTAATATTGTTTATCTAGTGATAATAAAGCAATCTAAAAGGAAAAAATCATTGCATATCCTAAATCTAAGCATTTCTCTAAAATGGATGGTGTATATTAATTGAGCTCAAAAAGCACTTTTTAGGTGTGTTTTAGAATTTTGCTTTTCTATAGTCGGTCATTAGAATAAAAAGAGTGTATATTAAAGGAAAAATTTTATATAGAGGCGAGGCTCTAAACAATCAAATTTGAGCCTAGCTCCAAAATTTCACTAGAAGAGGTTGTTTTGGTGCCCAAATATTCTCAAATTGATCATCTCGACATCAATATGCATGGACATGAGAAAAAAATGGATTTCAAGTTTTGGAAATAGTGTATTTTGTAATGCATTTTTGGACCGTCACTTTTCTAGATTTTTAAGTTTTCATAGATATGTCGATCTACACTATTTTTGAAGCTTTAAACTTTATAAATAAATGTGAAGATATATTTTAAGGCTATCACAAATAGTTTTAGTATTGAAACCACATTTCTCAACTCTATTTGAAGGTAGGCTCTAATTTGATTGTTTAGAGCCTAGGCTATATACAAATCGCACCCTTAAAAAATTGGGGTCGAACAAATGGCCTCTAGTTTTTTAGGATTCTTTCCTTGTATTATAGTAGAACTTTTGCATGAAGCCACCCCCGCCTATTTTCCATTGATACAAGGAAATCCCAATCAAAATCACTCCTAGTCATAAATGTCAATCAGACACATACCATATGAAATGAATGGCTAAACTGGTTTAACAAAAAATTGCCAAAACTTGGTTTTACATTTAAGGGGTCGTTTGGGTAACTGGAAATCTATTCCATGACAATTGATTACGAAGAAATATGACATTTCCACCTTTTGGGTACACTTTATAGTAAGGAAATGGAAATAGATTACTCGAGATTTCCCCAAAAATCATGAAATACATTACGTGCTGTGAAAGGTGAAAAATCTTTTACGTCACTTGATGGGTAATCTATCTTTAGAAATCTTTCGTATGCGTCTCTCTGCCCGGTAATCTTTAGAAATCTTTCGCATGCGTCTCTCTGCATTATCCCAGCTTAATAAAATGTTGCCCAGTAATCTTTAGAAATCTATCGCATGCGTCTCTTTGCCATATCCCAGCTTAATAAAATGCCAACCTAATAAAATGCCTGCCCTATCCCAGCTTAATAAAATGCCAACCCGCCTACTTGGTTTGTATAGGTGATCCCTCCCTCTCTAAGCATGTCCCCTGTCTCTTGAACCTAATAACTGGTTTGCATAACTCTCCCCTGTCTCTTGAACCTAATAACTGGTTTGCATAAGATTCAGAGATTTGGACCTTGATCTGACCCATTAGGTCTAAAACTAGGACTCGGGCCCAGACCAAGATTGGATCGAACCACGTGGTTGTCTGACCTGACTCGAATGTCACTTATGACAAGCGATGTGGAGAAGTTATCACATTCTGCAAAGTAATATAACCACACGCTTGGCCTTCTATGAACGAAATTTTGGCAAGCCCTGCTCACCCAATCTTTCGTCCGGTTGTATGAGTCCAGAGAGGAAATCCTTCTATGAATTTCACTCGATTGTACAAGTCCAAAGAAAGGAGATGTAGATATAGCACGAGCTAGTATTTAAAAAATCGTTGATCTGATTCAGGATCATGCAATCTAGATCAAATATTGTTCTCGGCGATCTGATTTCAGGAATATATAGAGTCGAGCCAGTCTGTACCGATTATGTCAAAGAGAACTGGACGCCTCAACCGGTTCCATGTTTTCCATTACAGTTTACAATTAAAATTTGTAATTCTTAGCTTATAAATTAATAAAGTGAATTATATCGGGATCCGCCCCGGTCGAGCCAGTCCAATCCGAGCTGGACTCCTAACAGTTCTTAGCTTTTACATTAAAAAAGTGAATTAAAATTTGCAGTTCTTAGCTTTTACAATTAAAAACGCAAAGCTATAAAAACACTCACGTTGAGTTTGCTCCATCTTTCACCTTTACTTTAAGCACGTGCGACCTTGCTGCCTGTAAGGTTGGTTTAAGCCTTTTTATACGAACTTTCTCTCCTACATTTCTTTGACGTTGGATAATGTTCTTTGGGAAAGGTTTCTATGCTTCTCCTAAAGCATAGAAGTTCTATCATCCCCCTACCATCCAGCCATCCAATTTTTATCCAGAGAGTCACTCACCGTTTGATCTTAGATCCAACATCTCAAAGTATTTTATTTTTAGTTTTCTTTATCCAAATTGTATGAATGTGAAATTTGGTACGAGAATCAAATAGTGGTTTAAACTCAATCAACCATGGATTCCATACCGATGACCCTCATGACTCTAGATACTCTCTAAGCATGATGATTATATATATATATTTATTTATTAATTTATTTTAATAGATAAAAAATAACATAAAAATTTACCTTCATCCCCAACTTGGATACCATTAAGCCCCCAAAGATGAAAGCATTTGGGGTAAGGTTAGGTTAACCCTTTCTTGAGCAATGGTCGCAGATGCGGCGAGAATGGCAATGACCTTTGAATTCTCCATTTCCTTTCCTGCTCTTATCTTCAAGCTGCTGTATTCAGTTTGCCTTACTGTTTCAGCAGGATTGCCTTGCCATATTTATAGGAGAAATCTGAATTTTTAATGCCGTGCATAGATTTCATGCTTATCCAAACTTGGTTGGCATCAATAATTTGGTTATCCAAACTTGGTTGGCATCAATAATTTACTTTCCATTTGATCTGTAGATATGTTTCCAAGTATCTTTCTTGGAATTATATTGGTTATGATTTCAAGAATGAGATCATTTCCAGCATGGTTTAAGTTAAAAAATAAGTAAATAAATTTAAATTGTTTCCAATTTAATGTTTAAGGTTTCAAAAAAACTTCATGAATTTAAATGGAAAAATATTCTTACTTCTGCCAAATATTTGGTTAAAGAATTTAAATTTAAATTCGGAACGATTTGCCTCATATTCCTCCTGCCAGATATTTGGTTAAAGAAGCAAACTATGTCCAAGAAGACAAGGAAGATGATGATGAATAGACTTTTTATATGTTTTTGCCATCTTCTTTCTAAGTTTATTTGTTTAATTAATTTGTTTGTTATGTCCTTACAATTTTGAGCAAAGTAAGTATTGATTTTATTCTTTAAAGTAAGTATTGATTTTATTCTTTAACAATTTATAGTCTTCCTTTCCTTTTTTTTGGTTATTGATTGTTACAAGTTATATTCTTCCTCTTGTTTGTTTGGATTATTAATGTGAAATAAGAGATTTTTGTTTGAATTTCACACTATTTTATTTAATGTATAAAAAAATAAAATTATGGATTCAAATAGAAGTGAGTTTAGGAATCTTCCAATTACTGAATTTTTGTTCCCTAACAAAAATACAATGAAAATATTTTTTTTTTTTTGGCAAGTAATGAACATATTTTCAAATCAATCTAAAAATATCAGATTGAAAGTTCCCCTGCTCTCTCTACCCATCTCCCTCGATAATTTGCAGTTCTTCGCGGTTATAATTAAATTTTACGTTTCCAAGTTTTTAATTTGCATTTCTTAGCTTTTACAATTATTAATAATTTGCAGTTCTTAGGTTTTACAATCAAAATCCTCATTTTATAGCTTTTTACGATTAATAATTTACAGTTCTTAGCTTTTACAATTAAAATTTGCAACTCTTACCTTTTGCAATTGAAAAAGTAGGGCTTTTACAATTAAAAAAGTGAAACGGTCGTCTACCTAGGCCGTAGTGGCTCCATCTTGCGTTCTGTAAGGGTGGATTTAAGACTTTTTATAAAGGCGTTTGCTCCTACATTTCTTCGATGTATCGAACATGCCATTGCGCAGGGTGAATAAAATAATATTAAGCTATTAACTGATTGGGACTAAAAAGACAAAAATAATATTTGCTTAAAGGATAATAAAAAGTAAAAACTAATACTGATACTAGTGTATTGAATATTTAAAAAAAAAAAATAGTGGTAGCTCATTGGCTATTTCAAAAGAAAAAAATAACACTAACTCATACCATTTCAGATTCTATTCTCAAATTGCTTTACTTTACAAGTATGAATTCATTTATTATTTTTCTAATTTTCTTAAACATGATTGCAATTTTATGTTTTTAAAATCTACAATTTGTCTGTACTAATTAATACACATTAGATTTATTTATTTTTTAATGTCATACCCTTTTTTTCTCTCTATTTAATCAAAAGATCCAAAACGCTTAGAAACTTTCTTTTTTTTCATTATAAATTTGAGTCAGAGAGATCCATTCTATTGCAATGAGTTGCATTTTAAAATTCATTTGACTGTAAAATGAATATAATGGATAACAAATACTCAAATACGAAACATGTTCTCGTACTTATGTATTTTCAATAAAATAATAAAAAACTATTATTTAATACCATTATTTTATTCAATACATAAAAAAATAGATTTTAAAAAAAAATTAGTTGCTTTTGAAATTTTTATTGCCGAATATTGTAGGTTTGGCTGATTCTTCGATCCGGATCACCGATCCGGCGATCCGACTTGTTATTGGGTTGGACGATCCGGGTCACCGATCCATTTATTTCAAAGCATGGCGTGGACCTTAATAGCATGTATTCTATTAGGAATTGTATACTATGAGACCATTTATTTAGTTACAACGATGCAACAACTACTTTACATCAGAGGTATGGTTTGAGATTATATCATGAAGTTTGAAACAATTCTTTTTAAACTTTGAGTCTAATCAATGACACTCATACAATCACCTTATTTAAAATCTAATGGACAAGAGTGACTGTGATTTTCTTGTACCAAAAGTAAATGGTCTCTTTGTAAACTTTTTCTATTATATAATTAGGCTCTAGCATAAAACACTAGACAAAAATCCTCAACAAACATTGAAATTCTGTTTTTCTTAACTTGAGAGTGATAATACGGAGTCATACAATTTACTTTTTAAAAAAAAAAAAAATTTCAAATCATGACTTTAAAAACTTTAATTTAATTATAAAAAACTTGGAGGATCTCCTATCAATTTTAGATCAATATTGGCTCTCTACGGAAATCTTATTAAAATTCGGTTACCAAACTACGTAAAGGTTAACCTGACAATCCCCCTCAATTTTTTTTTATTTTTTTCCCAAAAATTCAATATTGCATGTTCTATATTAAGTTTCCATACCAACAACAGTAAACCTTGATCCTCCTATTTAGACAGAGATTCTTTAGGAGCATCTCACATATAGAGAATTTGCTCGGAGATATTATTTACTAAGAGAGTTCTCTTAGTACAGCTGAAATTTATTTCCAAACTACCATGAAAATATGAGTGAGAGTCCTCGAAATTTATTTAGGGATTGTATAGAGACTTTTAGTACAAGGACAACGATCCAATGTGAAATTTGATAGCTTAGGTGTGTCAGGTTCGAGAAAATTTCTTTTGAACTTTGACATTGGTCAATGAAATAAATTCTACCACACAATTTCACATCCAATGGGCAAGAATAATTGTGACAACCTTACACCAAAAGTAAATAGTCTCATAGTATACTTTTACATTTATTTAAAACCTAGGGACTATAAGAACACTTTACCGAAGCTTACCCTTCCGACATGGGGTTATATTTGATCAACGTGTGGGTTCTAAAAGGATCGCACTTGTCGTATGCTTCTATTTTCCTCCAACATACCTAACATGTTTTTAATTTTTTTAGTTCAGTAAAGAACTGGATTTTTAACTTAACCAAAAAAATTAGCTGGAATGCTTGAAAGGCTTTTATAGAGAGGAAAATAAAAACTTATCAAGAAATATGTTATTTCAAAGTCTTGTCGTATGCATGTGATTTTAAACCAAAAGGCATGCTAGAGGTTTGGTAAGTTTATCTGTCCTATATACTTATAAATTTAAACTATATGTTATTAGGATGTCTATGCATTATATTTTGCTAAAGAAAAATTATTTATGTTAAGATAATAGAAAGCAATCATCAAATTAGCAATCCCGAACATTATTTATAGGGCGAACTGCTTCATTTAAAGTTTATGTACCCTAAATCCACCTTAAGAATATATGTTTTTTCTTCTTGCTAGATGTATCCACCTCTTAACTGTGACTTAGGGGTCGTTTGGATACCTTGAAATATATTGTCTGTGAAATATATTACTGGCGTAATAGATTACTACGTAATACATTCCATGGAAATGGATTGTAACTATTTGGATAGTATTTAGATGCAACTTGGGAAATACATTGCTCTTACTTGACATGGTTTAATTTGGAATTGTCTACCTTGCACCTTAAATTTTCTCTTACATTGCTCGACATAGCGATTTAATATGGAATTGTCTACAAAAAAACTATTTGTCTTTTGTACATACAATCATTCTTGTCCTTTAAATTTACACAATCATTCTTGTCCTTTAAATTTCAAAATGGGTGGTAGTACCCGTGTCATTCAATAAATACAAAATTTCAAAAAAAATAAAAATTCCTTCATGACTCACCTCAAGCCATCCAATTTGACATCTAACATTTGAGAATGATTGTGACCTCCATTCACAAAAGATAAATGGTTTCTTTGTATATATTCTTATTTAATATTGGAATGCATACGTATAAATAGCATATCTATACCATGTTTGTCATGCCTCAAAGAATAATAACTTAATAGTGTGAAATGATATTGGTCAGAAACATTGAGTGAACTATTTTAGTCACAAAAATATTGTGAAATAGTAAAGTACGTTAAAAATTAGATTGAGATATTGGAAGAGGTAAATGTGTAAGTAATTTATCACTTCTTTATCTGTATCTAAACCCTAATCCCAAAAAATCCTCTTTGTTCCAAAAGAGTAATCATTATAATAAGTAAAATATAATTTATCTGTTTTTTGTCTCAATCTAAAGAGCAATCATTATAATGTAAATAAAATACAATTTATCGTTTTTTTGTCTCAATCTAAACCCTAATCCCAAAAAAAAAAAAAAAAAAATTTAAAAGATTTAGTAATCATTACAATTTACCTGCACTGCTAGTGTGGAGAGAGAGCATAGAGAATAGGGGCTGGAAGAGGGACAGAGAAGGGGGTCTCAAAGAAGAGAGATAGAGAAGAGAAGCTGAGTAAAGAGGATTGACTATGCTCGCTTGTAGAGAGAGCACAGAGAAGGGAGGCTGGAAGAGGGACAGAGAAGGGAACTATTTTAGTCACAACATTTAAATATTGTTAATTTGTAGTTTAAATAGTAAATGGTGATGTATTTAAAAAAATAAAAAATATTATGAAATGGTAAAGTACGTTAAAAATTAGATTGAGATATTGGAAGAGGTCAATGTGTAAGTGATTTATCACCTCTTTATCGGTATCTAAACCCTAATCCCAAAACATCCTTTTTTTTCCAAAAGAGTAATCATAAATAAATAAAATATAATTTATCACTTTTTTGTCTCAATCTAAAGAGCAATCATTATAATGTAAATAAAATATAATTTATCGTTTTTTTTCTCAATTTAAACGCTAATCCCAAAAAATCTATTTTTTTGTTTCAAAAAGATTTAGTAATCATTATAATTTACTACCCCAGTGAATAGAGGCTAGAAGAGGGATAGAGAAGGGGGTCTCAAAGAAGAGGGATAAAGAAGAGAAGCTGAGTAAAGAGGATTGACTATGCTCGCTTGTAGCGAGAGCACAGAGAATGGAGGCTGGAAGAGGGACAGAGAAGGGAGGCTCGAAGAAGGCAGAGAAGGGAGGCTCGAATAGGGAAAGAGAAGAGAAGATGAGTAAAGAGGATTGACTATATCATAAGGGCAAACATAGAATATTTGGTTGCATGAACGCAGTGCCTGAAGAGAAGAAAAGCTGGGGAAGCAAGGAAGAGGAGAGAGAGTGGATTCGATGAACACAGGGCCTGATGAAGAGAGAGAAAAGGAGAAAAAGGTTGAGGAAGAAAGGAAGAGGAGGGAGGGTGGATTCGAGGAACGCATTGTCTGATGAAGAGAGAGAAAGGTTGAGGAACCAAAGAAAAGGAGAGAGAGTGGATTCAAACAAAATGATGGGAGCAGAAAAATTGATACCATGATTTAAAAATTGCCTTGAAAATGGAAATGAGAGCTTGATATAAAGAGGGAAGTGATAGGCCTTGAATATGGAAAATGGGAGTTTGAGATAGAGAGGGAAGTGGTAGACTTACCAGGTTGAGAGGGAAAAGGGGAACTTGAGAGAGAGAAGAGGATCTACGCATGAGAGAGGGAAATTTGTTTTTTAAACGCCCAGAGTAGATTATTCGTCAAGCGTGTAAAATATTTCCTATCCCTAAGAGAGGGAAGTGGTAGGCTACCAGGTTGAGAGGGAAAAGGGGAGCTTGAGAGGAAGAAGAGGATGTACGCAGAAGAGAGGGAAAATGGTTTATGGTTTATGGTTTTTTAGACGAGCGGAGTAATTATCCGTCATGTGCGTAAAATATTTCCCAACCCTCCCCGCATGTAATAGATTTGACGATATTTGGGAAAATATTGTGTAATCTCTCTTTATTATTTTCTTATTAATAAATGCACAAAATATTTCCTAGTAATCTATTTCCCTGTAATTTATTTTCAGGTACTCAACCAACCCCTTAGTAATAGATAATGGGAAAGGTTTCTATGTTCCCCTAAAGCATAGAAGCTCTATCCTCCCCCTACCACCCAGCCGTCCAATTTTGATCAAGAGAGCTACTCACTGTTTGATCTCAGATCCGACGTCTCAAAGTATTTTATTTTTATTTTTCTTATACAAATTGTATGAATATGAAATTTGGTACATGCCATCTTCTCATTGGGACGCACCGATAAAAAATATTTAAAATAATTTTTTGATAAAATAAAATGACCAAAATACCCCCTAAAATTTTCATGAGTATTTTGGTTATTTTATTTTATTGAAAATAATTTTTTTATATATTTTTTACTACTGTGAGTTTAATAGAGGAATGGACATCCAAAAATTGATGTCAAAATAGTTCATAGAAAAAAAATTAAAAATGAAGTAGTGTAGAGATGTGATATTGTAATTGGGGCAATCTTAGCCCTCCATTCAAAATGGACGGTTGGATAAGGGGGAAGATAGAACTTCTATGTTGTAGGAGAAGCATAGAAAGCTTGCCCATAAATAATTACATTAATAACTAACAGATTACATTTTTTACACATAGTAAATCAATTTAAATAAATATGTTAGAAGCATATTTTTAGGTCACGTGCCCTACATCTTCTCTAGAGATAGGGTCTTCTTTAATTCTTGTGACATGTGTACACCCCTTAAATGTGACTTAGTAATGTAGTAGAAATGCATACGTAGTTGCTACAAGATGTTATACTCCCGGGGGAATCTACTGTCCATTTTCCCATGGGTTAAATCGCACCTAGCCCTAATTTTTGGGGATATAACCTTTTCGACCCTAACAAAAAATGATTTCCTAATTACATCCTCTATGTACTTAAAAAAATAATATTTCAAGACTGAATAGAGTATATCTGATTTTTAGATGGTGTGATTTAAGTGTTAGAAAACTCGAGATTGAATACAAACTATTAAAGTTTTACATGGTGTTGTTTAAGAATTAAAAAAAGTAAATTTTAAATTTGTTCTTTTGAGAATAATTGTATAGTGATATTAAGTGATTTCAAATTTTTAGATTAAAAAAAATAAGAAATTCTTAATATCCCTTGTTTTGGTATACGATTTTCCCACAGACCCGGATTTTAAAAACTTTTTGGAAATATAGGTTTTCTAAAACATATTTCTTCTAATCCCCTGGACTCAATTTACCCATTTGATTACTTGTTTTTTGCTCAAACAAAAACTTTAAAAAACACCTCTATTTGTCTACTAAACTCTATGCAACATTTTTATTTTAGTAGAAATGTAGAGGTGTGTTTTTAATTTTTGTTTGGGTAAAAAAGAGCAACAAGAAAGGGTAAATTGGCTCAGACATATAGAGGTATCATTTTAGTTTTTTTTTGTAAAGAAAAGAGTAGTGAAAGAAGGTAAATTGGGTTAGAATATATAATTTTAAAAAAAATTTATACCACCATAAAGTTTTTAAAGCCCTTCGTCTATGACGAAATGGTATTACCAAAAAAGAGCGTACAGATATTTTCCTAAAAAACTTTCTAGGGACAATTACAAATAATCCCCAAAACTAGATATTCTATGCAAGTTACCCGCAACCAATTTTTTTTTTTCTTCACTTTTTACCCCAAAATAACCCCAAACCAAAATAAAAAAAGTCCAAACTACCTTCCCTTATACCCACACCTCTCTCTCCTTTTTCCCACCAAAAGGCGGTCCATCGTATTCTTACGGCGGTCCAACAGTGTAATGTCGATTCAGGGACAAACTTGGCAAAAAATAAAAAATTCAGGGATTGGTAATTCAAAATAATAACAGCCTATTTTCGGGTCACTCCGTTATAACAATATAAAAATCCGATCCGTACTTAAATTTCCCGTGTTAGTAATTGTTTAACAAGATTTTGCATATGAAACCTTCTGGAACAATATAATCTCATGCAAGAAAAAGCTAGTGCTTAGTAACTATCAGCTGAAATATAAATGTGTGTCTGGTTGGTGTGATAACTTTTGTACAGATCTGTGTCAAAATTTAATGGCGATCCTTTAAGTTCCTACTCATATGGGTGAGGGAGGGTCTTCATAGTGTCATGATATATATATATATATATATATATATATATATATATATATATATATATATATATATATATATATATATATATATATATATATATATATATATATATATATATATATATATATATATATATATATATATATATATATATATATATATATATATATATATATATATATATATATATGGTGCGGTTTGTATAGAGCCTAGGCTCTAAACAATCAAATTAGAGCCTACCTTCAAATAGTTTCAAAAAATGGTTTCAATACTGAAAATCTATGTGATAGCTTTAAAACACTACAAAATGCCTATAGGTGAAGTTCTACACTACTTCACCTACGGCTTTATTACCGTTCAAAGTTTATCACACGGTCATAAATGTCTGATAGTATTTGAATTTTAATATTTTTTTTGACAAATCATAATGATCTGAAATTTTGTAGGTATGTGTGTGTTAGTTAGATGCACATGAATAAAATATAAAACAAATAATTTCAATGATAAAAATTATGCAAAACACCCCTATAAAGTATCAGCGGTAATTTTATCATTTTAGTTTATGAAAATTATTTTTTTAATAATTTATTTTGGGGCGAATTGATCATATGTACACATGCCCCAAATTTTAGATAATTATGATCAGTACAATAATTATAAAAATTCAAATACTACCGGACAATCGTGACCTTGACGATCACCAATATCCAGTAGTGTTTGAATTTTAATTTTTTTTTCTACAAATCTAAATTACTTTAACTTTGGAGCGTGTGTGCATAAAAAATAGATGAATCTTTGAAAAATATCAAAAAAATATTTTACATGAAATAAATTGATCAAAATACCCCTGAATAGTTTTAGAGGTATTTTGGTCAAAAAAACCACGATTTATTTTTTTTATTTTTTTATTTGGTGCTACTTGATGAGAAGAACATACGCCTAAGAAATTTTAAGTGATTTTCATTTGTAGAAAAAAAAATTAAAAATTAAATACTACCAGACATTCGTGTTCGTCAGATCGGCCAGATTCAATATGGCCTATTGGGCTTATACTCTTCCATGAGCTAGTGGGCTCACCCAAGATTCTCTCTCTCTCTCTCTCTCTATATATATATATATATATATATATATATATATATATATATATATATATATATAAGGTTGCAACCTTAAAAATGTAGAATTACAGATGCACTAAAAAATCCATCATAAACTGTTGTTTTAATGTTGAAAAATCCTCCATTTGATCATGTCAATATCAAGGTGTATGAATATTAAAAAAAAAAAAAAAATTTGAGTCCCAAGAATTGTACATCTTCCAACACAATATCTAGACCATCCATTTTCAAGATTTTCATATGTTTATAGATCTAGTTGATTTTAACCCCTTTTGGAGTTCAAAAAATGAAAGTTAATAATGTAATACCCCAATTTCTTATTGGATTCCTAAAAAACAACATTTATAATGAATTTTAATAATTTTTTTGGATTTTCTTTTGAGGCTTAATCCGACCGATTCGGCCAATTCCCCACCCGGATCGCAGATTCGCCTATCCGGATGGGTTTTTCGGGTGCTTGATCCCAGGCACCGATTCGTTTTTTAAACCACTGGTTTGCACTATGGGAAGTCATGCATATAATCATGTACATATGTACAATATTGTCAGGATATAGTCGTAATTGCAAGGTCAGCTTGGATGACAATTAATCTTATCATTATTAGAATATCCTATCCAAAATTAATAAGATGCGGTTAGCATACTGGCCACGAAGTCACATGTAGAAATGCAGGCCCCTTAATAATTTATTTTCAAAATAGAATTTGATCCTAATTTTTAGGAAATATATAATCTTTAACATGGAGATTATTAATATGTAAAAATAATTATATTTTAAAAACTAGAAATGATATTTTTTTTGGAGAAAATATTTGAACCGTTGATTTTGCTTTTTCTTTGAAGGACCATTACTCAAGGGACCTGGTCTTGGTGGACAGTGTAGATCTCCAGCCCGCATAGTAACAGGTGTGAGCTTGGCCACACCAAACAATTATCCCAATTAATATAGTCTACATGATATTTTTTTAGGGAAAATAACGTATATATCCATTATATTTAGCGTTATTACAAAATTAACTCCAAGTTTCCATTAATACATCTATACCCATTTTTTCAACTTCATAACACCTTTTTTTATAAAAAAGACGGAGCTGCCCATTTTCGATTTTTCAAAAACTGAGATGTTTAAAGCTTTTGGTTTTTGAAAAACCGAACAGTAATAATTTTAGGATTTTGAAAATACAAATTTATATGTTTTTCGGTTCTTGAAAAACCGATAATAGGTGCCATCTAATTCTGGTTCAAGGGTTTAATGATTCATTTTGTGGATTTTCTCTCTCTAAACTCTTGTTTTTTTAGCTTCTTTCTCCGTGGGTAATGATGTGAGGAAGAGGATTGCCAAGAGAGGGGGTTGAGCAAGAGGGATAAATCTTCTTCTCTTTGGTCCAAGACCAATAATGGTGAAGAGAGAAAGATGGAAGTTATGGCTCTCAGTCTCCTCTGTGCTTTTCTCCTTTGTTGTTCTTCTTCCCTTGCAAGTAATAATGGGAGCAGTGTTGTAGAGAGAGAGAGAGGGAGGATAAGATAAATGAGAGAGCTTTGGGATTAGACGGTCCTTTCCCTAATGTGCTTTTCTTCTCTCATATTCTTCTTCTTCTTTTGTTGTGCAAGTAATAATGGACGGCAAGAAGTTTGCAATGTGAAGAGAGAGTGGGGGGCGGGCTAAATATGAGAGTTGAGATTGAGAGGGAGAAAGAGACAGAGAGAGAGAAGCCGGGGGTAGGGGGCCATAAATATAGAGTTGAGATTAGAAGCTCTCGCTCACTCGTTTCCCTTATAACTAATTGTTGTGTGGAGGGTTTCAACTAATCGCATGTGAAGAAGAAGGGGTGGGGCTAGCAAGGGCAGAGAAGGAGAGGTGGCGTGGCGGAGACGAAGGGGCACTTGTGTAGGGGGTGGAGCATGTGCTGTTTGCTTTTGGTTCAAGTGTAGAATGGTCCATTTTGTGAATTTTCTCTCTCTAGCCTCGGGTTTTTTTGTACCTTCTTCTCTCTATGGGTAATGATGGGAGGAAGAGGGATTGTCTATGAAGAGAGAGGCTTGAGAGAGGGATAAATCTTTTTCTCTGTGGTCCAAGACCAATAATGTTGAAGAGGGAGAGATAGAAGTTATGGCTTTGAATCTTCCCTGTGCTTTTCTCCTTGGTTCTTCTTCTCTTCCCTTTGAAGTACTAATGGGAGGAGCGCAAAGAGAGAGAGGGAGAGAGGCTAATGTTTTAGCACGAAAATTTCAGTTTTTGAAAAACCGAAAGCAATTCCATTTCGGTTTTTGAAAAACCGAAAATGGGTATTTCCGTCTTTTTAAAAAAACATTGTTAGGATAGTGGTGTAATAACGAAAACTTGGATGTAATCCTATAATAACAATAAATATAATGGATATATATATGTTTTTTTCCCCTTTTTCTATTTGTTGTCCAATGCATACCATGTATTACCAATATTATTTAATCACCGACCGTTTTCAGAGTTTTTTAGCTATTTTTAATTGCTTCTGGCTAAAAACATGCACTTTTCAGCAATTTACTTTGAATAAAGCAAAAAGATATTTTAAAAAGATAAAATTGTATGTAAAACCTACCTATAAGTTCATCACAAATAATTTTACGAGGGACACCGCCAAATAACTGGTATTCATTATCAAAATTGATTGTATCGAAACAGTGAATTAGTGATAATGAATATATTTAAAAAAGAGGAAGACATGGCTACTGTAATGAACAAGACAGAAACAACTAGAGATGGGAGATGAAATAGAGAAACAGAGAGAGATAAGAGCCAAAGTACAAATAAAGTTGATACAGTTAAAGCTTAAACTGGGGTGAGAGAACTGATTAAAGTTGAGAAGATTGAACAAGGGAGAGGAAGGTGATTTTGAAATAGGAGAGACAGAATTAAATAAAGTTGAAATAATGAGAGAGGTTTCTAATGCGTCCTTAAAAAGGAAGAGAGAAAAACAAGGAGAGATGGGATTAAAAAGATAGAAGAATAAAAAAATGACAAGGATTGTCTTAAAAAGGAAGAAAGTAATAAGACGAGGAGCTGCGTCTATATCTTGACAAAAGAGAGGGAGGGGTTTCCTTTTCTTCTTTCCTAATATGTAGATTTGGTTTAGTTGATGAGATAAAAGAGAGAGAGGCTTCCTTTCTTTCTCTCATCAAACATTAATTAGCGTTTGAAGGGAGAGGGAGATAATTCCTCGTTGTTGAGATTGAGATAGAGAAAGGGGTGTCTCCACTTTTGATCGATAGCTGCCAGGGAATTGTAATGTTAAAGAGATGATAAGATACACGATAGGGATTAGGGACATGTAGGAAAATAGATTTAAGATTGAACTATTGCTAAATCAAGATTTATACATGTCCTAATTACTTTCCGAAAGTTGATTTCTAATGGGCTATTTATTTCTTGTTGTTCTCGATATTGGATTTTTCTTATGTTTTAAAAATGGAAAATGGTTTGATTGGGCTGTAACCCTCTCAAAATAAGTAAAGCCTCACCTCATAATTCCCCAAAGATTACAATTCAAGCATTGGAAAACTTTTACATGGATCATCACCACTTGAACAAATTAGTTGTCAAAAAACAAATTATGATTTCAACCCAAAAAATATGTATGTTGTAAAAAATTATCTAAACCAATCAGTTCAACCTAAAACCTAAAAATTGCAAACTATTAATAATTGTAAAAGCTAAGAAATGCAAATTAAAAAATTGGAAACGTAATGTTTAATTATAAAAGCTAAGAACTGCAAATTATAGAGGGAGATCGGTAGAGAGAGAACAAGAACTTTCAATCTGATATTTTCAAATTGATATGAAAATATGTTCATTATTTGCCACCAAAAAAAAGAAAAAAAAAAAACATATTTTCATTGTATATTGTTCCTAGAGTCCGGCATGAAAAGGAGTTACGAGGCAAATCGTTCCCAATTTAAATTTGAATTCTTTAACCAAATATCTCGCAAGAGTAAAAGAATATTTTTCCATTTAAATTCATGAAGTGTTCTTGAAACCCTAAACATTAAATTGGAAACAATTTAAATTTTTTAATTTTTATTTTTAACATAAACCGCGATGGAAATGATCTCATTCTTGAAATCATAACTAATATAATCCCAAGAAAGATACTTGGAAACATTTCCACAGATCAAATGGATAGTCAATTATTGATGCCAACCAAGTTTGGATAACCAAATTATTGATACCAACCAAGTTTGGAGAAGCATGAAAACTATGTGTAGCATTAAAAATTCAGGTTTTTCCTATAAATATGGCAAGGTAATCCTGCTAAAGCAGTAAGGCAAACTGAATACAGCAGCTTGAAGAGAAGAGCAGGAAAGGAAAGGAAATGGAGAATTCAAACGTCCTCGTTGCATACTGCCCCGTAACTGCGAGCATTGCTCAAGCAAGGTTTAACCTAACCTACCCCAAATGCTTTCTCCTTTAATGGTATCCAAGTTAGGGATGAAGGTGAATTTTTATGTTATTTTTTATCTATCAAAAATATATACATATATGCATTAATGATCAGGCTTAGAGAGAATCTACACTCGTGAGGGTCATCTCTATGGAATCCATGGTTGATTAAGTTGAAACCACTATTTGATTCTCGTTTCTCACTGTCATGTCTCTCCCATAGTTATTGAGAGCGAGACCTTCGGATCGACAACTGCCCAAAGCTCGGAGCTCCGGAATGAGATCTTGTAAGGGTAAAAGTAGTAGATTGAGATCTCGTATGAGCAGGGAGCACGTTCCCAATACATCAGGTTCTAGATCCTTATTTGACGGTACGCGTTCCGTATCAAATGGGCTCGTGTTCCCATATTCATTAGGATCGCGCTCCCATTGAAAACAGGAATGCACCCATCTATCAATGACCACATTCCTATTTAGAAAGGATCAAGATTTAGTCCGTGCTACCATTGCAGAACTCTACTTTTATGAAAATTTGGCTAAAAATAAAATTATTTTATTTTAAAAGTTAATTTTATTTTAAAAAATTCTTTTGGGAAGCTCCAAGAACGTAGGGATCGAGTTCTGAGAACATAGCGATTGCACTTTTAAAATAAATTTTGGGAGCGGGGTTCTAATTTATTCAAGAACGATATCTACAATTTTAAGGAACGTGTTCCGTGCGACAGTGGGATCGAGATCCTTTGCGCATGGGACAATGGGATCGAGATCCTTTATTTTTAAAAAAAATTAAAATTGCTTATTTCTGTTATTTATTTCTTTTTTTGAAAATTTTTCTTCTTGAAACGTAATTTTGATGCCTCTACTAAATGAGTATGGTCTCATAAATACAGGTCTTACATTAACTCCCAGTTAGGATTACCTTCTCAATCTTTTTTTTGAGGCTGGGTATTTAACTTTGCAGCAACATTGGTCACATTGTAGAACTCTTACTTTTGTAGCAATTTATTTATTTTATTTTTTAATATTGACTTAGGACCTTGGTAAAAATTGAACTCTATGTTGTGCGTGGAAGTTCTAAACTATATGTTGTGACATCCTTGTACTAATAGTAAATGGTCTCAGTGTATAGTATCCCATTAAATATTTTGATCTTTTTATTACATTTTAATTAACCACAATCCTATATTGTGGGCGGTATTTTATTTTATTTTTTGTAAAATAATGTTATACTTTGGTTCACATTTCTTGTTATTTGCTAATTCCTTCTTGTATTTAGTTGTGTTGTTGTTTCATTTTATGTTCCCAATAAATCTATGGTATGTTTTGTTCTATGAGAAGAGAGTAAGCATTGTTGCTGGATTTATTGAAGGGAAAAGTTTATATAGAGCCAAGGCTCTAAACAATCAAATTTGAGCCTACCTAAAAACTTTCACTAGAAGAGGTTGTTTTGACCCCAAATATCTTCAAATTGATCATCTCGACATCAAAATGTATGGACATGAGAAAAAAATGGATGGCAAGTTTTGGAAATAGTATATTTTGTTACTCATTTTTAGACTGTCAATTTTCAAGATTTTCAAGTTTTCATAGATATGTCAATCTACACAACTTTTGAAGCTTTAAACTTTATAAATAAATGTGAAAATATATTTTAAGGCTTTCACAAAGATTTTCAATATTGAAACCACATTTCTCGATACTATTTGAAGGTAGCCTCTAATTTGATTGTTTAGAGCCTAGGCTCTATACAAACTGCCCTTTATTGAAAGTTTCAAAACAAATTGTCAAGTATTACACTAATGACACTAGTAATGCTATAGAATTATTGTTTAATGTAATTTTATGGCTTTAACATATCTGTCTAATAGCTAGAAATCATAATCATATATTGTGTCATCTTTACACATTCAATTTTTTAATTATATTACACCAAATCCGAAATATTCACAATTCTACAACTCACGTTATTTTTTTGTGATCCCTTTTTTTTACCGGATGTTTTCCTCCATCTTTATGAAATAAAACTGATTTATTACGATCTTTTGGTCTTCTAATATTTTACTATTCCCCGACTTGCTAACTATGGATCCAACCATAAGACACATCTCTCTCTCTCTCTCAATTATATGAAAATTATCTGTGATAGATGAATACTTTATATCTATATCTTTTGATTTAAGTTTATACAAGTAAAAACCCACATGATTTTAAGTTCATCTCTCGTATGCATTTTGATAAATTTCTCTTTATGCACTGGACTAAGTTCAAATCAACGGCATCTATATTTCAAAAGTTCACATAGTTGTAGAAAAAATGAGAGAACAAAAA
Source organism: Amborella trichopoda (assembly GCF_054954075.1). Lineage (NCBI taxonomy): Eukaryota > Viridiplantae > Streptophyta > Magnoliopsida > Amborellales > Amborellaceae > Amborella > Amborella trichopoda. The sequence continues at coordinate 14,602,865 of NC_142339.1, forward strand.
AAAAAAAGTAACTTGGAAGAAAGAAATACCAAAATACTCGGAAATCTTGCTGGCATTTTGATCATTTTTAATATCCAATTAACCTTTTTATTATCAATGATAATTATAGATCTCCTAAATTTAAATGAAAATATCTATATAAGGTCGCAACATTATGCTATTGAAGTAAGGTGCACCTCAAGAAGTAATTGTTACGACGTTGGAGAGCCCTCCATTGATCATCTCGACTTTGAGATGTGCGGATACGAAACAAAAAAATAAATTTCAAGTTCTAAAAGTAGTGTATCTCCTATTTTAAAGATTTTTATGTATTTATAGATTTACTCGATTGGTAGTATTTTTTATATTTTAAACGCAAAACATACTAGGAACAACTGCACAAGGAGTGTCCTTGCAGCACAGATCAGCTCCTAGCAAGTCTGAAACATAAAAATAGCTCAAATTCATCTCCGTCCTTTACACAATATATTTTGAAAGCGTAATTCAATACTTGTGACCGTGAATAATCCATGAATGGGAGTGTTATCATTGTCCAACCATTGATTCGATGGTGATGGAGACCCTTAGTTACCGAGAGCGCTGAACTATGGTGACGCTCCTGCTCCGGAACGCAGCTCCGGCCTTTTTTGACTGGGACCTCGACTGGAACTCGTTTTAACGTTTTCATGCATGCTCCTATTTATAGGATTCTCCATCCATGCACAAAGCATCTTGATCCCACTGTCGCACGGAACACGTTAATTAAAATTGTAAATCTCGTTCTTGAATAAAATAGAACTGCTCTCCCGGAATTTATTTTAGCAGCGCAATTCCTATGTTCCCGAAACTTGATCCCTATGTTCTCAGAGCTTCCTCAAATAACTTTTTTAAATAAAATTTAACTTTTAAAATAAAATAATTATGTTTTAAGCCAAACTTTCATAAAAAGTGGAGTGTTGCGATGGGGGTGTGGACTAATCATGCACGAAACACGATCCTTCCTTGAATGGAGCTCGATCTTTTCCAATTAGGAACACGTGCATTCTTAGATGGGGGCGCGATCCTGTTTTTGATGGGAGCGTGATCCTAATGAATATAGAAACACAATCCCATTTGACATGGAATGCATACTCGTTAAAAGGATCTAGAACCCGATGTATTGGGAACATGCTCCATGTTCATATGGGATCTCGATTCGCTACTTTTACCCTCACCGGAACTCGTTCACCAAGCTTTAAAGCTTTGGCTGAACGAGCTCCGGAGCTTTTACCGTTGCTTGAGCTTTTGGTGAATGAGCTCCGGAGCTTTGGCCGTTGCTGGAGCTTTTGGTAACCTTCAATTCGATGCTCCCCCTTCTGATAACTATGGGAGAGATATGTTAGCGAGAATCAAATAATGGTTTAAACTCAAACAACCATGGATTCCATAGCGATGACCCTCATGACTGTAGATTCTCTCTAAGCTTGATGACTACTGCACACACACACACACACACACACATACATATATATATATATATATATATATATATATATATATATATATATATATATAGAGAGAGAGAGAGAGAAATGATTCTCTAGGTCCCTCTCCCACCCATTTGTGTAGGACCCCTAAAGGATCACCATTAAAGTTGGCACATATCTCTAGAAAAATAAAGTTTCACACCCATGTGATAATTTTTCTAAAGATCCTTTCCAACTTTAATGGTGATCATTTAGGGTCCTACACACATGGTTCGGGGAGGGTCCTATAGGATCATTACTCATATATATATATATATATATATATATATATATATATATATATATATATATATATATATATATATATATATATATATATATGTATTATTGTTTTTTACTTATTTTATTTTTTTTGATAGATAAAAAGTAAGCTAAAAATTCACCTTCATCTCTAACTTGGATAACATTAAGCCCGAAAGCTGAAAGCATTTGGGGTAGGTTAGGTTAACCCTTGCTTGAGCATTGTTCGCGGATACGGTCAGGATGTTCACGTGAATGGCAAGGTCATTTGAATTCTTCATTTCCTTTCCTGCTCTTCTCTTCAAGCTGCTGTATTTTGCTTTAGTAGGATTGCTTTGCCATATTTATAGGAGAAACCTGAATTTTTAATGCTCTGCATAGTTGTGAGACACTAAGAGGAATAATATATCATGCTTATCCAAACTTGGTTGGCATCAACAATTTACTGTCCATTGGATCTGTGGATCTGTTTCGAAGTATCTTTTTTGGGACTATATATGTTATCATTTCAAGAATGATATCATTTCCATCATGGTTTAAGTTTAACAAAAATAAAAATAAAGTAAAATTTCCCAATTTAATGTTTAGGGTTTCTAGAAAACTTCTTGAATTTAAATGGAAAAATATTCTTTTACTCTTGAATAAGAGCAACAAGATTCTTAGATTTTTGCTCCCAAGATTGCAATATTTGTTGAAGTGTGTTTATCCTCAACTACAACAAATCGAGGTCAACCTGCGCAAACACATATTTAAAATATCTTATTGTTAGACTATTTATCTTATGTATATGGAGGTCACAATCGTTCTTGCCCCTTAAATTTCAAATTGGGTGGTTGTAAGAGTGTCATTGAATGAATAAAAATTTCCAAAGAAAAAAAATCTTAACTCACCTCCAAGCCATCCAATTTACCATCTAATGTGTAGGAATGGTTGTAACCTCGATGTACAAAAGTTAAATGGTCTTTTTGTAGTCAGCCATCCAATTTGACATCAGATGAATAGGAATGATTGCTACATCCATGTACAAAAAATAAATAGTCGTTATATATATATATATATATATATATACACACACATATATGATATATACATTATAATTTTTGGAATATATATTTTAATAAATTTTCCTAGGTATCTATGGTGTATATATTTTTGAAAGGGAAAATATCTCTATAGACCTCATTTACAACTTTCATTTCTCCATTGACCTAAGGCTTCAAATCATATCTTACTACATATTTTATTCATTTTTTATTAATTCTTTTGACCCAAACAATCTAGACATTAATTCTAAAGCCCTCTCTCTCTTGTCATGATTCCCTTTCTCTCTCCCCCGATTAACCTACCAAACCTCTCTCTCTCTATCTCCCCTTCTAAAACTACCACCACAACCACCTTTGAAAACCCGAAAGAGGTTAGAGAGAGAGAGGTTAGAGCTTAAACTGGGTAGTAGAGTATATCGACGGAGGCGCTACAAGAGTGGGGTAGCGTGGCAGTGAGAGAGGTGTTGTTCTTGATGCGGAGGTTGGGGTCAGTGGAGTATTTGATAAGGATGCATAAGCACTTTCCTCTCTTCTCCACCACCTACTTCAGCCCCCTGCAGCAGTCCTTGGTGGGCACCGCCGCCTCCCCTTGCACATACAGCAGGCATGTTGCCAGCCTTGTCAGCTGCTCCGTGCACTCTTTTCTGTCCTCTACCATGTCACCTCCCACTTCCCCTACCCCTCCTAAAACCACCACCTCCTCCCACTTCCCCTCCCCCCTTACCTAAAGGGAAAATCCCAACTGAACCATAACACATAACACAAACCCCCTGAAACCCACCTCAAGAAAATCATCAAAGCTAGATTGGCCGAACTTGGAGCTGCTGATGAGAACGCCGGCTACTGCTGAAGAACTGCACCAGCTTGAGCATGCCAAAAGCGAGCTTTCAAGCTGGACTCGATGATCTGTTGCCATCGATTTTATTTCTTTGGGGGCTTTTTTGTATATATGAATCTTCATCTTTTTGTAAATTGGCCTTTGGAATGAAATTTTTTTTATCATTTGAGCTTTGGCTGCCATTTTTTTTTCTCCTTTCATGTTGCAAACCCTGAAAAATTAACAAGCTGCAGTAGCTGGGCAACCATAGGGCAAATGTAGTTTGGTGGGGTGCTTTGACCTTAGGAACATGCATTTTAGCATGTTGATCGTGCTAGAAGATTGTTCTGTTGTCGGCCAAGCTTTAGAGTAAAGGAGCTTATCTTTGTCCGAGGAATGTGCAAGAGTATACGCTCCGTCGTTGACAAAGCAAGCCTATGATTGCCGGTGAAGAACCATCGGCTTACCGAATGGGACCAAAGAGCATAGGCCGGTGGGACTTACTTCACTTTGGTAAAGTAACCATTCTAGCAGAGAAACCGTCATTGATTTGAGCCGGTTCCCATCTGAAAGAATCATGAACTTCTCAATCATTGCTCATATTGATCATGGGAATTCGACTCTGGCCGATAGGCTTTTGGAGCTCACTAGAACCATCAAGCAAGGGCTTGGTCAGCCGCAATACCTCGATAATAAATTCCGATGACCCATTGCAGGCCGAGAGTAAGAACAAGAGAGAAGGTGGGTAAGAAGAAGAGAGAGAGTTCTGAACATGACCAGTCTAGAGAGAGAAACACATCAGGAGAGAGATTGAAATACGTGAGGAGAGAGAGATAGGAAAGAAGATGTCTTTAATAATTTGTTTGGGTTAAAAGTTAGAAAAAAAAAAAGATAAAGTTATTTGGGGGGTTAGAAGATAGGTTTTGAATTTTTGGGTTCAGGAAGAAATGAAAGTTGAAAATATCGTCTATGGAGATATTTTTTAATATCTTTTAAAATATTCTTGCTAGGTTCTAGGACAATACCCGAACTGGGTCGGGTTTGCATCCAAATTCCTAGACACGAATTGAGACTGGTTCAGGCAGGATCCAAGCTGACACGAACCCGACCTGACCCATTGCCACCCCTACTATAGCTCCTCTCATGCTTTCATGCTCTCTCGTTAACATTTTCTCGGATTAAAGCCTTGGGAGTATCTTTTTAAAACTGAATTTGATAAAATAAGTGTGTATTATAATAGGGAAGAAAAAAAACTAATTATTCTGCTATTACGTTCACATCGGTTTTCAAAAATTCTTTAAAATCACCAAGTAGTGATAATTCAAATCTTGGGGATCTAAAATTAAACATTCTTCAAGTCTGGTTATGTTTTTAATTTTAGAAATCAGAATCCAAAAATCCAAAATTTATGTAAAAAAATTTTATCTTTAAAATTCCAAAAAAAAAATTTGTACAATCGATTGGCAATATTTTGGATTCAAAATCTAAATTTTTGGATTTTCAATATCTGAAAATAGGTAAAACCTAAATATCAGATTTTCGGATTATGAATATCAAAAAAAAATTAAAAAAAAATCGAGAGAATGTTGTGTAAAATTGGGGAAGTTGTTGTGTCATCCACCTCCAATATTTCATATATTCAAAACGTGAAACTTTGGATTTTCAATCCGAAAATAGGAAAAAAGTAAATTGTGTAAAATTGGGAAAGATGTTGTGTCATCCACCTCCAAGATTTCATATATTCAAAAACGTAAATTGTGTAAACTTGGGAAAGGTGTTGTGTTATCCACCTCCAATATTTCATATATTCAAAAATAGGAAAAACCTAAATTTCAAATTTCCAGATGTTGGATTTCATTCATTGGAACATAAATAAATTAGGAGTATGCATAATTCCTGATATTGTATAGGTGAAATGTGGGCAATTTAGTTATTTTGAAAAAAGTGTGAAAATGGGTATGCAAGCAATAACGGATTAATTACTGTAAATTATATAAGATATGCACATAAATTTTTCTTTCTTTTTAAAGAAACTTTTCTAGATAGTGTCACCCTCATATAAAGCATATGGGACCTCAGCTCTCAGGCATCCAATTTGAGTAGACGATTGGGATGACTTGAGTTACAATCACAAGTTGGCTTTTGAGCATGAGACCTTGATCCAATAGCTCATAGTTTTTTATTTTTATTATTTTGTATAATTTATTTTGTAGCATAATTTAGGGTCTGCAGACATTGAATATGGGCGAGCGTGATGATAATAGCAAAAAAGCAGTACTAGCAATGAAATAAGAATACCCTTGACAGTTGCAAGGGCTTTTGGTCCTTTAGTTTTATTAGAAATGTTTTATTTTTTATTTGTTCTAGGTGCCCTCCAATAAGTTGAGGGGACATCCCTAATTACACGAAAAATATTATATAATAAATTAGAAATCAATACTCTATTTTTATATTGTATAGATCATCTGGATGAAATCTATATGTTTTTGTATCAATTTGGGTTCCAACACGCCTTTATTTTTTAAAAGGAAAAATTTTATATAACGTAGCAACTTTAAAACGTAGAATTAAAGATGCACCGAAGAAATTCGTCGGGAAAGTTTGTTTTAATATTGAAAAAAACTCTCTAATTAATCATCTCGATATCGAGATGTATGAATTTAAAAAAAAAAGGATTTTGAGTACCAGAAATAGTGCATCTTGTAACATATTATTTAAAACATTCGTTTTGAAGATTTTGATATATTTATAGATCTATTTGATTTTAACTATTTTTGAAATTTAAAATTTTATGATTACATATGAAAATAGATTTTGAGATAATCCTAAGAATCTTTTACACCAAAATCACGTATTATGATAAAATTGGAGGTGCGCCTTAAGTGGATTATTTGAGGTTGAAACCCTATAGAAACCACACCCTTTCAAAATGGTTTTTTCTATAATACAATTTCGTAGGGTTTTTTCTTCTTTTTTTTTTTTTTTTTTTTTGCTCATACAAACACACATGCATGGGATAGTTGTTGCATACTCCCAGGTCCCATGTAATTCCTCACACTTCATTAACCATCTTGACAGTATTTCTCTTACCACAAGGAATTGTCTTAAGAGACCAAATGAAGACCTTAACAATATAAAGCTCTTGAAATGATCCGATTTGACGATGCATCTAACTGAATTGTTGCTGTTTGTTGTATTTTTACCCTCTTCAGAAAAGATATTTTATATCCTTTCAAGCATTTTTTTTTCAAACATGTTCAAGACGATGATAACACGAGTGAATACTATAGAACTTCACCAATGACTATTTTGAACTTCACTCATGGATTGTATACGATGAGACCATGTATCTTTAATACAAGGAGGTCACAATTATTTTATTTTTTTGATGAATGTTATGAGCTCATATTAAATAGATGCTTAAAAATCATGATATTACAATGAAGGTATCAAATCAGAAGAGATAAGCATAGAAGGTAGATGAACTCCAAGCATAGCGAGACCATCTGCTACATCATTAGCCTCACGATATGTATGGCAAAAAGACCAGGATTTTGACTCAGAGGTCATGTAAGGACCAAGAGATCCTCTGCTCCTACCTATACCATTTAACAAAATTCGAAGAATCTCTTTCAATAAAAATGTCTCCAGAGAAGCCCCTATCAACAATAATTTTCAGTCCATGTAATAGGGAGCTCATTTCAGCTTGATTAGCTGTGGTGGAGCCACAATTCCACCACAAGGACCGGCCAAAGAGAATAAAACTAACCCTCATGATTATGAAGAAGATCACCAATACCAACAGGGTCTGAATTACCTAAAGAGCTACAATCAAAATTGAGTTTGAGACAACTTTCCAAATGTAACTTCTAAGTCCAATGAGGATGGCCCAAAGAGGAGAACGAGAAAACTATGTTTTTCAAATTGACAAAAAATGTCAGTCAAAAGAACACCCCGAACTTCTGGTGTGAAAGACAACCAGTCCCATATAGATTTTATGATACGATCTTTAACACCATCAATACTTAAAGAAGCCCCATCAAAAGATATTTCATTACGTTGTAACTAAATCTGCCACAGAATGGTAGCTCTAATGAAATCTAATAGCTTATAACCTTAATATCACCTCTAAGGAGGTCACAATTACTCATAAGTTATAACCACCCGATGTGAAATATGATAGTTTGGGTGTATTACATACTTTGAGAAAATGTTTTTTGATGGATTAATTACAACCACCCAATTTCACATCCAATGATCAAAATTATTGTGACCACCTTATCCTAAAGACAAATGATGTGTGTGTGTGGGTGTATGTGTGTGTGTAACGCTTCTAATAATAATTTCATGTCACTGTGTTATTATAATATAATTAAACCATACTTCTAGAAAACCATGTTAGTGGTATTTTTATGACCCCAAATTTTCACACATCCAATAATCAATACCAAAATTAAAAAGATCAATTTACACCCTAGAAAAATGAGTTCCTTCTCAGAATGAATCTCCACTGTCCATTTGGTAAGTTTCATGATCTAGACCTACAAATTCAAATTCAAAATCAATTTTTTCTTCTTTAATATTGTTTATCTAGTGATAATAAAGCAATCTAAAAGGAAGAAATCATTGCATATCCTAAATCTAAGCATTTCTCTAAAATGGATGGTGTATATTAATTGAGCTCAAAAAGCACTTTTTAGGTGTGTTTTAGAATTTTGCTTTTCTATAGTCGGTCATTAGAATAAAAAGAGTGTATATTAAAGGAAAAATTTTATATAGAGCCGAGGCTCTAAACAATCAAATTTGAGCCTAGCTCCAAAATTTCACTAGAAGAGGTTGTTTTGGTGCCCAAATATTCTCAAATTGATCATCTCGACATCAATATGCATGGACATGAGAAAAAAATGGATTTCAAGTTTTGGAAATAGTGTATTTTGTAATGCATTTTTGGACCGTCACTTTTCAAGATTTTTAAGTTTTCATAGATATGTCGATCTACACTATTTTTGAAGCTTTACACTTTATAAATAAATGTGAAGATATATTTTAAGGCTATCACAAATAGTTTTAGTATTGAAACCACATTTCTCAACTCTATTTGAAGGTAGGCTCTAATTTGATTGTTTAGAGCCTAGGCTATATACAAATCGGACCCTTAAAAAATTGGGGTCGAACAAATGGCCTCTAGTTTTTTAGGATTCTTTCCTTGTATTATAGTAGAACTTTTGCATGAAGCCACCCCCGCCTATTTTCCATTGATACAAGGAAATCCCAATCAAAATCACTCCTAGTCATAAATGTCAATCAGACACATACCATATGAAATGAATGGCTAAACTGGTTTAACAAAAAATTGCCAAAACATGGTTTTACATTTAAGGGGTCGTTTGGGTAACTGGAAATCTATTCCATGACAATTGATTACGAAGAAATATGACATTTCCACCTTTTGGGTACACTTTATAGTAAGGAAATGGAAATAGATTACTCGAGATTTCCCCAAAAATCATGAAATACATTACGTGCTGTGAAAGGTGAAAAATCTTTTACGTCACTTGATGGGTAATCTATCTTTAGAAATCTTTCGTATGCGTCTCTCTGCCCGGTAATCTTTAGAAATCTTTCGCATGCGTCTCTCTGCCTTATCCCAGCTTAATAAAATGTTGCCCAGTAATCTTTAGAAATCTATCGCATGCGTCTCTTTGCCATATCCCAGCTTAATAAAATGCCAACCTAATAAAATGCCTGCCCTATCCCAGCTTAATAAAATGCCAACCCGCCTACTTGGTTTGTATAGGTGATCCCTCCCTCTCTAAGCATGTCCCCTGTCTCTTGAACCTAATAACTGGTTTGCATAACTCTCCCCTGTCTCTTGAACCTAATAACTGGTTTGCATAAGATTCAGAGATTTGGACCTTGATCTGACCCATTAGGTCTAAAACTAGGACTCGGGCCCAGACCAAGATTGGATCGAACCACGGGGTTGTCTGACCTGACTCGAATGTCACTTATGACAAGCGATGTGGAGAAGTTATCACATTCTGCAAAGTAATATAACCACACGCTTGTCCTTCTATGAACGAAATTTTGGCAAGCCCTGCTCACCCAATCTTTCGTCCGGTTGTATAAGTCCAGAGAGGAAATCCTTCTATGAATTTCACTCGATTGTATAAGTCCAAAGAAAGGAGATGTAGATATAGCACGAGCTAGTATTTAAAAAATCGTTGATCTGATTCAGGATCATGCAATCTAGATCAAATATTGTTCTCGACGATCTGATTTCAGGAATATATAGAGTCGAGCCAGTCTGTACCGATTATGTCAAAGAGAACTGGACGCCTCAACCGGTTCCATGTTTTCCATTACAGTTTGCAATTAAAATTTGTAATTCTTAGCTTATAAATTAATAAAGTGAATTATATCGGGATCCGCCCCGGTCGAGCCAGTCCAGTCCGAGCTGGACTCCTAACAGTTCTTAGCTTTTACATTAAAAAAGTGAATTAAAATTTGCAGTTCTTAGCTTTTACAATTAAAAACGCAAAGCTATAAAAACACTCACGTTGAGTTTGCTCCATCTTTCACCTTTACTTTAAGCACGTGCGACCTTGCTGCCTGTAAGGTTGGTTTAAGCCTTTTTATACGAACTTTCTCTCCTACATTTCTTTGACGTTGGATAATGTTTTTTGGGAAAGGTTTCTATGCTTCTCCAAAAGCATAGAAGTTCTATCATCCCCCTACCATCCAGCCATCCAATTTTTATCCAGAGAGTCACTCACCGTTTGATCTTAGATCCAACATCTCAAAGTATTTTATTTTTAGTTTTCTTTATCCAAATTGTATGAATGTGAAATTTGGTACGAGAATCAAATAGTGGTTTAAACTCAATCAACCATGGATTCCATACCGATGACCCTCATGACTCTAGATACTCTCTAAGCATGATGATTATATATATATATTTATTTATTTATTTATTTTAATAGATAAAAAATAACATAAAAATTTACCTTCATCCCCAACTTGGATACCATTAAGCCCCCAAAGATGAAAGCATTTGGGGTAAGGTTAGGTTAACCCTTTCTTGAGCAATGGTCGCAGATGCGGCGAGAATGGCAATGACCTTTGAATTCTCCATTTCCTTTCCTGCTCTTATCTTCAAGCTGCTGTATTCAGTTTGCCTTACTGTTTCAGCAGGATTGCCTTGCCATATTTATAGGAGAAATCTGAATTTTTAATGCCGTGCATAGATTTCATGCTTATCCAAACTTGGTTGGCATCAATAATTTGGTTATCCAAACTTGGTTGGCATCAATAATTTACTTTCCATTTGATCTATAGATATGTTTCCAAGTATCTTTCTTGGGATTATATTGGTTATGATTTCAAGAATGAGATCATTTCCAGCTTGGTTTAAGTTAAAAAATAAGTAAATAAATTTAAATTGTTTCCAATTTAATGTTTAAGGTTTCAAAAAAACTTCATGAATTTAAATGGAAAAATATTCTTATTTCTGCCAAATATTTGGTTAAAGAATTTAAATTTAAATTCGGAACGATTTGCCTCATATTCCTCCTGCCAGATATTTGGTTAAAGAAGCAAACTATGTCCAAGAAGACAAGGAAGATGATGATGAATAGACTTTTTATATGTTTTTGCCATCTTCTTTCTAAGTTTATTTGTTTAATTAATTTGTTTGTTATGTCCTTACAATTTTGAGCAAAGTAAGTATTGATTTTATTCTTTAACAATTTATAGTCTTCCTTTCTTTTTTTTGGTTATTGATTGTTACAAGTTATATTCTTCCTCTTGTTTGTTTGGATTATTAATGTGAAATAAGAGATTTTTGTTTGAATTTCACACTATTTTTATTTAATGTATAAAAAAATAAAATTATGGATTCAAATAGAAGTGAGTTTAGGAATCTTTGAATTACTGAATTTTTGTTCCCTAACAAAAATACAATGAAAATATTATTTTTTTTTTGGCAAGTAATGAACATATTTTCAAATCAATCTAAAAATATCAGATTGAAAGTTCCCCTGCTCTCTCTACCCATCTCCCTCGATAATTTGCAGTTCTTAGCGTTTATAATTAAATTTTACGTTTCCAAGTTTTTAATTTGCATTTCTTAGCTTTTACAATTATTAATGATTTGCAGTTCTTAGGTTTTACAATCAAAATCCTCATTTTATAGCTTTTTACGATTAATAATTTACAGTTCTTAGTTTTTACAATTAAAATTTGCAACTCTTACCTTTTGCAATTGAAAAAGTAGGGCTTTTACAATTAAAAAAGTGAAACGGTCGTCTACCTAGGCCGTAGTGGCTCCATCTTGCGTTCTGTAAGGGTGGATTTAAGACTTTTTATAAAGGCGTTTGCTCCTACATTTCTTCGATGTATCGAACATGCCATTGCACAGGGTGAATAAAATAATATTAAGCTATTAACTGATTGGGACTAAAAAGACAAAAATAATATTTGCTTAAAGGATAATAAAAAGTAAAAACTAATACTGATACTAGTGTATTGAA